>NC_134114.1:97865000-98165000 GCF_040939455.1 Microcebus murinus | reverse complement strand
GATAGTAATTACAATGGTTTTTTCCATTGCTTAGGTAAGCTCTGCTGGTAAGGATTAATAAACTTGATCTCAGCATTCGGATGAGGGAACGGTTTTATTAAACCACTGTGTTTGACTCTAGCAATGTAATTCTTTACCATAGAATCAATGTAAGAAAATCCATTTCTCATTTAAGGAGATAGTGAAGTTGAAGTCACTTATCAAAATTATACTCTGATCTAAATTCCAATTTATTTAATATGTATTCTTCAATAAATCTTATCATAAGGATATTGTCCAAATTATAGGCTCTAGTTACAGAAGTCATTTCTGCCAACTCTCTGGGTGCTAAGAAAGTCACGATTTATAGGACTGTTTTTATTTAGGACCCTGATGAGAGAGTAAATAATGCTCCCATTTAACAATGGGAAAGAAAACAAATACGTTTTTTTGGTGACCATATTCTTCTACTTCTCTGTTCTTCTTTGTCTCTGACAGTTTATACCCTATGATTTTTCTCATTGGTGTGAGGTAGGAATGCTTGTCAAAAACCAGTCTTCTTAGTATAATCCCGTTTCCAAGAAAATTACAGAAAGATTGTTCTGCCTTTAACAGATTTACTTAATCCTGTACCTAGTACTCTGAGAACTCTAGCCAGAGTGTGACAAGAAGGGGCGTGCATTTGGGAGCATGGCTGCAAAACACCCCAGCAGAGGATGTCTTGTCCCAGGGCATGCATCTCCTCTACTGCCACCATGGCTTGAAAAAATGTGTCAGTTGGTTGCTATCAGTGCCCTCACAAAGGTCACTTTGTATTCATCTGCTAACATTTAATAAGCACGTGTTGAATTTCTACTTCGTGCAAGGCACAGAGTAGGTGCTCTTAGTAACAGATGTGTATTGTATGAGTTGGGTTCCTATGTCAGACATGCTAATTGTGTGGTGTTGGGCAAGTTACTAGACTTCTCTGTCCCCTGGTTTCTTCGACTTTAAAATGGGGATAATAAAAGTATTAATATCTCTTAGGGTTGAAGTACTGATTAAATGAGTTAACATATGTACTACATTTAGAACAGTGCCCAACTTATAGTAATGCTATAGATTTTAGTTATTGTTGGTGTTATTTTTATTAAAAATAAACATAGTCTCAATTGACTATTTCCATCTAAATCTTTCTCTATCCACTCTTTGCAGCCTCCCTCACAGCTACTCCTTGTTAAATTTAAAGTAAATTTTCATGAGAGCTTCAAGAATTCCAGCACTTTGCAATTTGCGACCCTTGCTTTATAGATAAAAACCAGCCCTGGAAAGGAGATATGAGTGCCTCAAAGTAAAAACTTGGTTGCAGTGCCAGGATTAATATCTTGTTATGCCTCCTATACTTTAATTGTAGCTTCAAGGTCCATATGGCATAGCTTTGGGGGCCTCTCAGTCCTAGGCTAGAGGACCGAGGCTCACTCTCCTCCTGCCACCATTGTCCTGTTGACAAATCAGCATCCATCCCTTCTCCACCAAAGCCAGAGAGTATGACCATCAATCTCCATTAGAAAAGAGTTCTGGACACTTTCCCAGCCCCCAGCATTCTCATAGCAAGCATTTAACGCAAGAGCAAAGAAAATGTGAATGTTTCTGCCCTTTTCTATGAATCAGTCATTGCATTGGTCATAGAAATCAATCGAAATTAACATACCCAAAAAAGGTTTATTAGAATTGAAAGAAGCCTGGTTGTGGTGGCTCATGCCTGTAATTCTAGCACTCTGGGAGGCTGAGGCGGAAAGATCACTTGAGCTCAGGAGTTCGAGACCAGCCTGAGCAAGAGTGAGACCTCATCTCTACTAAAAATAGAAAAAGTTAGCCAGGCATGGTGACGTGTGCCTGTGTAGTCCCAGCTACTCCGGAGGCTGAGGCAGGAGGATCGCTTGAGTCCAGGAGTTTGAGGTTGCTGTGAGCTAGGCTAATGTCACAGCACTCTAGCCAGGGCAACAGAGACTGTCTTAAAAAAGAAAAAAATTTTAAAAAAAATGAAGAACTAAAACAAGATATGAGCAACAAGTCTTGAGAAGTTTTCAGAAGGTTAGAACTAGGAGTTCACATTCTATCGGGATTCTCTTTCTCTCATGTCTGCTAGAGAAGCAGTGTTGACTTAACTCTCCCAGACCAGCTTTCCTCGTGTGCTAGGCACTCGGCCCCCAGCAGCGCCAGCAGTCTTAGAGGTTTCTAACCACAGGACACAACAGGCCTGGCTTGGACTCTGTGCCATCGCTGTCATGGGAAGGGGTCAGGTATGATTGACTCGGGCTGAGCCATTTGCTGGTAGTCCCTGGGGCTTTTGGTGGGAGTGGGGTCTGTTTTGAGTGGAAGAAGAAAAGTGGACAGGGAAGAGAAAACATACTCAGATTCGTTTCCTCTGAGTGAGGCGGCAATTCATGGCTCTGCAGGCTCGTGATACACATATGCATAGAATCTAGAACTCAAATTAATTTGCTTACACATTGAACACATGCTCCTGTGAATATTCTAAATACTTTCTGTGCTTTATTGCACACATCCTGGATTCTGAGATTTCCTTCCTATTAGATATTTTGAAATTTTGTGGGCAGCAAAGCAAAAGTGGTAGTGGGGGGGGGGATAAAATTACCAACCATCCTTTTCCATGACCAAAAAATTTTTTTGACATCTATCAATCTTGGATTTAAGAGACTAACATAGCCCTCATACAGCAACTTGCCAATATTTATCATTGCTTATAATGTTATAAGAGCTTATATTTAGTCATACCTGGGACAGATGCTTGTAGACCATGAGAAAGCCAAAGCTCTCACTTGCTCTTAGTTATGTATTTAATAAGTAATAGAACATGCACTAGAACTGGATCCTTTTGTCTTATTGTCAAGGATTCTTTCCGTATTTTTGCTAAATCGAGGCAAGCAGGGTATTTATTGTTTTTAGTTCACAGGCAACAAAGGCATTGACTATAGTGTGCTGGGACCTGGCTCAGTGTACACATCAATACATACTATTGAATGAATGAAAGTACCTTTGCTAATGTCACAGAGTAAAGCCTTAACAAGCTAGGACATAGAAATGAAGATCTGTGCAACAATTAGGCCCCACTAAATTCCTTTGACATGCGTCCACCAGGGCTGGCATGTTTCTTGAGTACTGGCTGAGAAGAGCTTTTCCTTGTTTTCTTTCCTCATTCAGATTGCCAGATCCTTGTGTTTGAGTTTAAATTGATTATGACAGCACGTCCTGTTTACTTGGATTAATTCACAATTATTCTTTTTGTCTTCTGTTTTATAACACAAGGGTTACTTTTATATACCTGACCGGATGCTAAACATGTCTTTTGTGTGTTTGAGTTTGTTTAGTTCTTGCAAATATGTTTCGTAACTGTATTTAACAATCCAGCCAATTCATAGGATCAGGGATGCGAGGTGGTGAGTAGAGTGAAATTCTACCAGCTGTTTTGCCTGGCTATTAGTGAAATGATTCATTCTACATTAAGTATTACTCAAAGCAATTCTTAAAGGGGTCCAAATCACTAATTAGATCAATCACGATGTTCTCACTGAAAGTTTTTATTTCCAAAGTCAGAATTCGATGCAGTGACTAAGGACTTATACTGTTTTGCTAAGGACCTACTTCTGTTTTAAAACTGGGAATCCACTGACCAAATCAAAGAGAAATTAGAGCATAAAACTTATACTCCATAGTTATCAGTGAAACCAGTTTTTAAAAATGACACCCCACCACCCAATTGCCAACAATAAAAGTATTTCATAATTGTTAGCAAGTAAGCCTTTCCACCTGGATGAGAGATGAGATTCAATCTGTAGATTTCCCTTGGAAGTCTCAAACTCTTTGCAAAGAAATAAATTTACTTTTCATAGGAGTGAGTGTCTGGCCCAGTCTGTAAGTGTTGGGAAATTCCTATGTGCCATCCTGCAGAGCTGATCAAAAAATTTAATCTGTGACTGCTTGTGTAGGCAACGGAATGTGCCACCGCGCACATTATGTAGGTATACATACAACACTGGGCTATATGAGTGCTTGCCTTGAACCTAAAAGGAAAAAAGGAAAGTTAGCTCTACACCTAAGGTCTTATTCTTAGATCTCATGCATTATTTTCCTCCAACATAAATACATTCACTTCTCTTGGTCATTCTTTTGTTTTGAAGAATTTCTCCCTAAAATTTTAGTGTAATATCAGTAGTCTTCTCAAAGCACGTGCCATGTTTGGGGTACCTGGTAGTTTGTTGTTTGCATCATTCTTACATTCCTTTATATTTTTAGCTTGCATTTCTTTTTTGTTCTTATCAGTCTTCTCAACATGTATTTTTTCCATAATTCCCATATATTCTTTAGTGCTCTTTGTACATCCTTTACATTCTTGTCCCTTCTATCTCTAAAGAGATCTCTTTGGATGACAAGTGGTGAAAGAGGGAGGTGTTTACACCCACTGTTGGCACTGTTTGGTTGGCCTTCAATATTCGGAGTCCTGGTGTTTGGAGAAGCCATTCTGTTAATACCCCTATGTGTAGAGAAAACTCAGTTTCAGATGATTCTCAAAACAATTCAGGGTCTATACTACATGTCATTGCTGTGAGACTTCTAAGAATCAATTACATTTTTCATGAGCCTAGATTTTTCTATAGATTAAAAAAAAAGGTTGCCCTCTGGTCTTTGTTATCAAGCCCCAGAGCTAAACTATCGTGAGTCACTGAGAAGTGGAAGATCCTAGTGATTGCCTGACTCTGGGACCCAGAGAGATCATGTGCCTATTTGACTGTGAGCCACTTTGAATCTCAACTCCAGGGGTGGACATTCTGTCTGTGATCAGGACATTCTCCTGAAAGCTTATCTAAAATTCCTTGTTGACCTTTAAATTCTATTCTTTTTGTCTGTCTTGGGCAAATTCTTCCATAAATTTGGTGGAAGCTACCATTATTAAAGCTACCATTATTTTATTTACTTCAAACAATGAGCCTCACCTGTGTTTCGTGGCACTGTTGAAGACTGACCTCCAGACAGGTGGTGCTTAGTGTGGCTGTGATGGCTCTGTGGTTCTAGACTGATCTAGACCCTGCCCAGGACAAAGGGGTCTTTAGAGGGAGCACGATACCTCTCTCAACACCGAGCTTGCTTGGCTCTTTCCGTGCAGCGTGGCTCAGCGCACCAGTGGGCCCGGGGTTGCTGGGCGGGGCTGGGCTGATGTCATCTGCTCACAGACCCACAGCACCGCCCTTCGCCCCTTGAGCCGCAGTCCGTTTGAGTTCCCTCCTACTGAGAAATTTGCAGCAGGCTCTCCTCTGAGGGAGAATACCTGGGTAACTCGGAAGTGTTTTATCTTCTACAAAGGGTTCAGAGTTGTTCCAAGGTACTCACAGCTGTGCTTCTTCTGTTTGGGGGAGGATCATCGGCCCCAGGCATAGCCTTCAGTGATAATAAAGGTGATTTTAAGGCCTGGTTCGTCGACTCACTTTGGGAGGGTGAAGTGTGAGGATTGCTTCTACAGAAAAATATAAGAATTAGCCAAGCGTGGTGGCGCATGCCTGTAGTCCCAGCTACTCGGGAGGCTGAGGCAGGAGGATCGCCTGAGCCCAGGAGTTTGAGGTTGCTGTGAGCTACAATCACGCCACTTTTGAAAGGGCACTACTCATAGTTATACTAAGACTCCAGTCATAAACAATAGAAACTAGGACATTTGGTCATTTTCAACTTCTTTTATTAGAGAGAAAAAAGAAATAGAAATTTAATCTGTGGTGGGCCTTCTAATTGCAATGAGCAAGAATCTACTAACTTTTAAAACTCAAAAGAAAAATCAAAGTTTGATTTCAAACAAAAGCAGATATTATACTAATCACACGAAGTCCCATAACTAAGTCTTTTTCATTTAAATAACCAGCACTTATTGAGCATTAACTACACGCCAGGGCATACCGGCCATGGGGAGGCGTGAGTGCATAGACGCAGTTCCTAGCTGCCATTCTGAACGGACGAGTCGTCCCGACTTCTCCATGTGCTGTTTGTCCTATAGCGCTGCTGGCGTTGCTTGTACTGAATGGTATCAAGAGTGAAATTACGTTTAAAGTCAAAGAAGTAGCATTGGTGCATTCCTTCTTTACTATTATTTAAAATTTCCTTTCATACAAACACAATTGAATTAAACCGTTTGGATTGGGGACATGCCAAAATTTTATTCTCCTTAAAATTGGAGAATGTGATGACTCAGAAAAATGTGCATCCTGGCTTAGCATAAATATCAGTCATTGGTTGTTGTAGCTGCATTCAGTGTAAATCTTGCCTAACCTTCTAGGCAGGAGACAAAACACTCTTGGTTATATTTGAGGAGGAGCTGGAGTGTTGCCTTGTGCCTCAGGCTGGCTTGGGTAACTGTGGGCAGATATCCTGTTCACCTGGTATAATTAGATTCAACAGTTTGAATCTAATTAAATATTAAATCACTGGATTCATAATCATTGTTCTTGGGAACATTAATAAATGGTGGAAGCCATTTTATTTGCATTCCACAAAGGATGATCTTTCTGTAAAGCTTGCTGCGCAGGGGTGATTTGGGGGCTCTCTTCCAAGGTGACTCAGCTCTTGTCTGGCTGTTCTACTAATTGGTTACTTGGAAAATAATGTAAATAACAATTGCAATGGTAAGTTACAAGTGGAGACAACTAGCATACCAAATGTCTAGCATGCAGAAAAGCCCTGCCTATTAAGGTAGGCATTGAGGTCCGTTGCTGAAGCTACAGAAGCAGACGTCGTTGGATCTCCTCATAGCGTGCGTGTGTGCGCAGCACGCTCAGAGGAGCGGCATCACGCTGCCTTCACCACAGCACTGACCAGAGCCCTTTCTCTGTCAAGTATCTGGAGAGAGTGGAACAAGAGTAGTATAAATTGATCATTGCTTCTGAAAAAGCAAATAAAACCCTCAAAGTTCTCCAAATTCTAGAATACACTATGTGATTGAATAGCTAGGTACATGCTGCCTTATATTTTCTTCGATTTGTTTCCCATGTGATAGTCTTTGCTCCCCATACAGAGTGTGGAAGGCATAGCCGCGCACAGCGGGCAGTGCGAGGAGCTGGTGTTAAAGTCCTCCAGCCCCTCTCCCGGCGACCTTCCCGGCCCTCAGCCCGCAGCGCAGTTGTCCATCCCTCTCTCCTGGTAGGGCACTATGCTCTAGGCCTGCCCAGCGCCAGCTTTCCAACTAGGCAGACCCTTCAGAATTCCAGCTCAGTACTTACTCACCGTGTGCCCTCTGGCAAGCTCCCTCCCTACTGCCTGGTTTCCTCATCTGCATCCAGATAACAGTAACAGGGTGGTTGTGAGGGTCATATGCACAGGATCTGCGTGGCTTATGCAACGCCTAGCACATGTTAACAGCTGTCCCAGATGCTGCTCCTCTTTGGTCTCCCTTTCCATAACCCTCGGCCACATTTTATCTAGACTTTACTCTGTACTCACTGGGCTTTCATTTGGCTGAGTCCCATAAAATGCTATCCATAAATGAGAACTGTGTGCTTCAGAAATGATCTGGGCTGGACATTTGTAAGGCGTGTTCTGCATGGCCTCAGGGCCCCCGGGACGCCCTGAGGAGGCTGCAGCGTTGCCCTAGGGCTCTGGCCCCTGACCTCCTTTGACTAGGGGAACGCTGCTTTTATCAGTTTTAAATACTGAGATTTATGTGAGATTTCATTCGGCAACACACAAGTGTTCTGTTCCTTCCTCCACCCTTCCAAAAAAATAAAAGAGTTAGAAATGCTGTTTTGACCAATACTTCATTTCATGGATGAGGGAAATCAGACCCGGAAAGGTTACAGATTCAAGTCTTTGCTTTTCTCCTTCCACCCTTCCAAGTCTTGGACTCTTTTCCTGCTTGGAGCACGTCCTTTAGATGTTTTATTTATTTTCACTCTTCTCCCTTCCTCTTCCTTTAGATGTTTTTGACGCCATTTGACTAGACTCTGCATCGGACTGCACTCTCGTGCGCTTTATTCAGTAAAAAGTATTAAATTTAAATTCCTCTGCAGTTTCACAACTGCTTAGCATTGAAACCCCTTCTATGAGTGTTGACGTAATTCTTTCTAAGGTATTGATGATTGCCAAGACTCTAAGTTTCATAATCCAATGTATCTAGATTTCCAAAAGTCAGTAAATCTTTAAACATATTTTAAGAGAATTACTCAAATAACACATAAATATGTGCTACTAAACATTCAAACAGTGTAGACATGTATAGAGTAAAAAGCAAAAGCCCTTTTTCACCTGTCAGCCTTCCCCTAAGTAATTAATTAAACCTCTACTCCACTGTTGAACCACTGTTCAAATTTTAATGTATACCTTTCCAGACATTATTCTGTATATCCAGTCACATTCACATATGGTTTTAGTTTTCCCCATGTAAATAAAACCAAACTCCATATTATTTTGTGACTTGATGTTTCTCTTCTAAGAACATCATAGAGCTTTCCCAGGTAAGTCCATGCATATCGATGTTGGACGATGTGCTTTTAAAAATCTTCACAGTATGTTCTGGGGTGAGTGTCACTAAACATGAGCAAAGAGATGATTTTCTCTCTCTCTTTTTTCCATTACAAATACCCCTGTAATAAACATTCTTGTGTATACCTTCGTGTACACATATGAAAGTATATCTCTAGAAAAAATACCTGGAGAATTTCACAATTAAAAAACTTAATAGACAAACTGCTGTCCAAATTTCCATATTCATTTGTACCCACCAGTACTCTGAATCAATACAGGATATTTAAACTTGGATGTTTTTCTTTTTCATTGTATTTTAAATTTTATTTTTTTAAGTTTTCTAGTCAGAGAGATTAAAGTGATTTATTATTTTATTACCTACGTCTTTGTTTTTTGATGGGGTTGGATGTTTTTATTTATGTTATTTCCATTTGTATTTTGTTCAGTAACTTATTTGTTTATAACTCTGTACATTTTTCTATTGGGTTGTTTGTCTTTTTATTATTGATTTATAGCTTTTTAAAAATATATTTTGGACACGAAATCCTTTTCATATATATTCTACATATATTTTATTTTAATCCTTTGTTACATACATTACAAATATTTTTCCTTCATTTATTTTTTAACTTTTAGCTTTGTTTATAGTCCATTTGATAGACAAGATTTATATTTCCATATAGCTGCATCTGTCAATCTTTTGCTTTGTGGCTTCTGCAAGCCCTGTTAATACTTCTGATCCAAACACTCTCTTTCTATCCTTCTTGCCTACGACACTGTTCGCTTCTGCTGGGGCCACTGCAATAGCCACCCGATCCAGCAGCCAGCTTCCACTCTTGTCTCTCCACAATTCATCCTCCGTACCTTCCCTATATAAAAATGTTGATGAGCTGTTACTCCTCCACTTAAAATTTTTAATTGATTCACATTTCATTCAGAATGAAATCCAGACTTCTTACTCTAGCTTACAAAACCCTAAGTGATCTGACCTACCCCCAGACTTCACCTTAGATAGGTACAAAGCTTCAGATACATAAGCATTAAGTTTTTCAAACAAGCTAGATTTAGTCTTAGCTTATGGCCTTTGTACTAGTTTTTGAATGACTTGCTCCTTCTTGCCATTCAAATGTCAATTTATATTTAATGTCCTCAGAGAACATTTTCTTCCAAAAATAGCCAAGGAAACTCTTGGTCAGTGTACCCAATTTTAATTCTCACCACAACACACCTATCACTGTTTGATCCTCTTCTTCTTGCTTGAATGATCGGCCTACTTGTTATATATATACCTAGTCATCTACCTATCCTTCCATCTAGTTATCTTTCTATCCCCCTACCTGTGTACCCACCCATCCATCCATCTCCTCTCGGACCTTGTGACTAATCTTTAGAAAATATATTTACTGCCATTTAAGTAGGGTTTGGGGAAGGAGTAGAGGTACATATATATGATTAATTGTAAGGTGGCCATACAATTTATCATCTAAAACACTTTTAGGGGTAAAAGGAATTATAATTATACTGGGACAAGAGGTATAACCTGGGACGATCTCAGGTGTATGGTTACCCAATGGACTACCAAAAATTCCTTTATTTAAATTATAGACACTTTGCCATATTTTAATACCTGGTATGCTTTACATTTCTTTATTTATTCTTTATTTAATAAGGCTATTGGCTATTCTAACAATTTCATTCTTCCTGACGCATTTTACATTAATTTTATTAAATTCATATATCTCTATGTTAGATTTTTTTCTTGGAATTGAGTTACACTTGGAGAAGAAACATTATTCAGGAATATGATATATGGAATTTGGTCAGAAATGACATTATAAAGA
Source organism: Microcebus murinus (assembly GCF_040939455.1). NCBI lineage: Eukaryota > Metazoa > Chordata > Mammalia > Primates > Cheirogaleidae > Microcebus > Microcebus murinus. The sequence continues at coordinate 98,154,681 of NC_134114.1, read as the reverse complement.
AACATAATATATCTCTCCATTTTATTTTTTAAAAATATCTCCCAGAACATTTAATGTTTTCTTCTTATGGCTAAACATAATTTGCAAACCCTTTTCTAAATTATTTTATATTTTGTAGCACTGATATAAATGGGATCATTCCCCCTCCCCCCCCAATTTTCTTACCTATTTATTGCTGGTCTATAGGAAAGCTCTTGCTATTTGCTTATTTCTTTTATAACCCTTAGAGCCCAACTTCGGGAATTTTTCTTCCATTCCCTGTTATTGACATAGGAAATGTATTGTGCTAACTGTGAAGACTGAGTTTTCCAAAGACAGCTGCCATAGCCTCTCCCACCCCACGTGCTCTTTGGAATGTAACCCTGGGAGCTGTCTGCCAAGAGTCTCTTACCCCGAATCTGGCTTCGGAGAATGCAGCAGCAGGGAGGCTGTGTGACGTGCATCTGAGGCCGTCCAGCGCCGGCCTGCCTCCCAGGAACACTCCCTCCTGGCTGCTTCCTTTTGGGGTGCTCCTCAACACAGATGCCATACTGGGAAGGGCCCACGCCACGCGGAGAGGCCACGTGTAGGTGCTCTGGTTTACAGTTACAGTGCCCAGCTGAGCGTGCCAGCCACCCTTGCTCAGGCATCAGACACGCGAGCAAAGAGACTCCAGATGATTTCAAGCCTAGCAGTTTTCTCCTCCAGCCATTCTTCTTCGCTGAGCCCAGACATTAAGGAGCAGAAACAGGCCATCCGCACCGCGTTTCATCCAAATTCTTGATGCTCTGAATCTGCAAGCACTAAGTTTGGGGGTGTTTGTTACATAGCAATAAGTAAACAGAATACTCATGAATCCATGAATGAAACAAAAATGATAATACCTCAGCCGTTGGTCAGGATAAGAGCTTCCTCATATCAATCAAGCTTTCCTGGGCTTGAGTTTCTTTATCTGTAAAGGGAGGACAGTGCTATTTGACCTTCCCACGTTACAGAGAATTTGTAAGAATCAAGTGAGAAAATGATGTGAAGGTACTTGGTGAAAATGGATGTGAAATAAGTACAAAGAGCTGCATAAACATAAGTACAAAGACTACCTTTTGAGTCAATTATATGTATTTTTTCTAAATCAAATAGGCTAAATAATTTCCCTCGGCAGAGCTGGCCTCACACTCCAGGAAAGGTGATCCTGGACCCACACAACATAAACTGTATCTCTGAAACATGAAAAGGACTCTCTGCTCTTGATAAACGACTGAAATTCCAACCGGGAAAGGCAAGATTTGTGTGGTTCCATTCAGAATTGAAGAAATCCAGATATCTCAGACGTGACCCGAGAGAAAACTAAAGCTGCTAGGGAGTATCTCACCCTTGTTGAGGTTTTTCTTTACAACCTGAGGTCATCACATTAAAAATAATCAAAACTGCTTGTTGAGAGAACTGCTTACTGTGTTCCTTCAAGGCAAACCAAGGCATCGGCCAAAATGGCTTAAATCTCCAACTTGAAGTGCCAGAGTGATCAACGATTAAGCCAAGCTCACCAATTTCCATGCAACCCAAGTACACCACACTTAGATAAAGAAAGTGCTTGACCTTTGGAAGAGAACAGAGAGAGGGGAATCTCCCTGTCAGAATTTCCACTGTGTTTTCTTGTGAATCTAACAAAGGAAAGTGTTGAAACAGAAAGCATAAAAATTTGAGCTTCCTGATGTTTACGTCTATGATTGTTCTCAAACCCAGTCCCTGCTCACCTTCTTCTTGGCATTATTAATTCTTCTGTATCTAAAACAATTTGAGCACCCCCTTTCAGTTGTCTGTCTGTTTTTTTCTTTTTCCTTTAAGAATTTTACAGCTGTAAATAGGCAAATGACAGGACTTAATGCTCAACAACAGAGTGATTTACTTACTGGAAAGAACGCAAATCTTATTATGCACAGTTAACAGCATTAACTTTGTCTATCTAGTTTCTGAAACTCAGAAACAGAGCGAAAGGGGACAATAACATTTACCCCCTCCTGGTGTCATGAGGATTAAATGGCCTTTCATGTATGGGGAGAACAAAGTCATGTTAACATTTTTAACCTAATTTCCCTGGCTCTGATCCACTTCCAACATCGCTGCTAAACATCCCAACCCTCTCTTTCCTCTTTCCCAATCCCTCCATGATTTCTGGGAAGCGTCATGTATTTTCAGGCGTGCTCATGCTTGGGGCTGAGCCCTCATAAAATTTGGAGTAAAACTGTCCCTTCGGCCTCTGTCTCCAGCCACTTGGCCATGAGCTTCGGGGCTGGAGATTAGACATAATTTTCTCCATAATCCTATTTTCCTTCTTCCTCCCCATCGAAATTCCTGCTTAAGTTAATAACTTAGCTACCCTTTATTTGTGTGCAAACCAACTCACGCAATGGACTTGGGATTCGCCACACCAGTTCTAGGCACGGCCAGACCCTGAGCTCTGACGCGGGCCGACTGGGCAGCGGGCACACAGGGCTGCTCACGTTGCATGATCTAATTTTACCCGCAAACAAGCTCCATGACGTACCAAAGGTCACAGAACCAGGACTCCAACTCGGGTCTTGCGACACCACAGAGCCTCTTCCGTATGAGACCGTTGGAGTCGAACTCTGGTGCTTGATTGCAGGCCTGAGAGCTGGGATCGGTGCCTTCTCATCAGTGGCTTTGGACAAGTGTACTCCGGGCAGTGAACGCAAAGGCTGCTTTGTGGCTTAGCCTGGTAGCTGCCCTCCACGAGACTGACCTCTAAGGGTCACTCTGCCAAATCTGTGATGCCTTCCTACGCTGTAGGAAAAAGCACATCTTTATTTCCCCCCCTTGGCAAATATGTTAGCATACTTTTCCTGAGTAAATAATGGTTCTTTGTGTTTAATTTCTATTGCGTCCTCACAATTTCTGTTTATGGGCAGAGTCATGGTCTTAATTAAGCCTACCTCAAGGTTTCACAGTCAGTATCTTATCTTTCCTTTCACACTTTGTTAAAAGCCTGGACTATTTCTTGGGAAGTACTGGCAGAAACAGCTAGGGATGCTGTCACAAACATTACATGCAGAAAATCCAGTGATTTTTAATTTCTCTATCAAAGGACCAGCCCATCTGGCATCCAGATTCTGGAAGAATGACTTGCAGTTCATGAGAGTCAGCTTAGATGGCTCAGCCAGGTGACTCCTGTGAACACCTCCATGTAGCTCAGACAACGGATAGGTTGAAAACCAGCATAACATCAACACAGCACTGATTTCCAGCCAAGAAACTGCACTTGCGCAGTCAGTTGAAATGATCCCTCAGAGACCCTCTTATGAGGCAGGCCTGCAGGCCTCCCAAGCCTCAGCCCAAAATGTTCTACCTCTTTGGAGGGGTTGGCCTACAGACACAGAAAATATCTGGGGCTCTTGGCTCTGTTTTGTGGACTTGAAGAGACAGGGAAGTCATAATTGCATTGTTTTATGTAAAGATAAAGGAGATTCCTGTGAATGAAAATATTATGTAACTCTTAAGTTATAACCAGGATTTTTATTATTGATTATGTTCGGTAGAAAATGTTTTCTAAAGAATTCATTTCTGTTCTTCCTCATTGTCCTTATTTAGAATTTACTTCACTTTTGTGTCTTTTTAAATACCTTTTAGGCAGGAATTTAAACCAAATTGAAACTTGTATCAAAAACTATGATTATAAACTAGCTTCCTAACCCTGAACTAATGATAGATCAACAAATAAATATTTATTTCAGGCACAGGCTAAATTAAAAGATTTGCTTTTCTTTTCTTTCGTTCGTTCTTTTTTAAATTACAATGAGTAGGTTTGAAATAAAACAACCCCCCTCCCCGTTTTTAAATGAAGAACACCACTAAGAAATGAACTGAAAAAAATCTTATAATTTTTTAAAATTCCAAGGTTTGCAATCAAAGAGAGAGATTGGAATCACAGCCTGGGAGATGCATTTTATTACCTGCGATGATGGGCAGATTATTAAGCTTCTTGTATCTGTGGCTCATTTCTTGCCAGTCTTTCCCCTTAACTTTAGGCAGTTGACTACTGAAACTTGGGCTGACTCCTATGCTCTCCTGGGGCTGTCTGAGTGGCGCCAATGACGCCTTGAGTCTGGAAAGTCCTGGGAATGGCTAGGAAACCTTCACGGATCAAGGCATCTTTCTGTACACTCCGGTCAGTCCCGAAACCTCTAAAACGTATTAGATACAGCTCCAGCTTTCTGAGAAAAGGAAAGAAAAAAAAAAATCTGTGATTTTCAAAAGGTATTGTAGAAAAGCTCTCTCTCGGGTTATTCAGCATAATTACTGGAACACCTATACTTTGCTTTTTCTGAAAAGACCTTAATTTTCTGTACTAAGCAAAAATAAACCCCAGGACTACTTTGCACACTGAAATTTGCAAGGAAATGAGACTCTCGATGCAGCCTGGCATTTCTATTAGCGTTCAAATGAATGATAGCCAAGTAACTCACATTACAGTCCTCCAGTCCCAACTAAATGTGACAGATTACTCCTGATACTTCAGGGGACAATTGTTCTTCATCCTCCCACCACCATCTCAATATACCAGAATTTCCACTGTTGTCACCTATATTGATTTTAGCTCCATTTGTGCCAGAGGTAAGGATTTTCATTTTAAAATATTAATAATAATCAGCATTTATTGAGTGCTTGATATTGTGGTAAGCACTATTAGTGTGGCAAGCACTAAATATTAACTTATTTAATCTCTAGCACAATCTCATAAAGGAGGTACTATTCATGGGAGGTACTATTATTTCTACACACAGGAAGAAAGTAGAGGCATTAATTTTTACAGTCTCTGGGTATGTAGGCTCTGTGATGGCCTGGCTTGTTCTGTTCACTGCCATATTCTCAGAATCTAGAAGCACGCTTGGCACATAGTAGGTTCTTAATAAATATGTGTAGAATGAATGTATTTGTGCATGAATGCATGAATAAGTGCACAATAACCCCAACATGACATAGCCAACTGGTACCCAGACAGGTGCCTACCCCCAACGCCTGTGTCCTTGGTGGCCTTGGCACACAGATGACCAGGGGGTGTGCCTGCACTGCAGTCTCACTCTGCTCGGAGACGAAGAGATGGCTACCTTTTCGTTGTCATAGTCCTGTGAAATCACCAGCCAAAGTAGGGGCAGATTCAGGTTCTCAGTAGGTTTGTCTTTGCTACCTCTTTTGGGTTTAATCTGACCATCTCGTGAACTGAAGAAGTAGCACAGTGTAGTGCAATCTGATGGAACTCCTACCTGCTTAACACTGGACGTCTCTGGGCTCCAGTTCCATTGCCTATAAAATGGAAATAATTCTATTTACTTCAAATGGGTATTTTGAGGATTAAATGGAAAAAATGTAAATAAAACGCCTAGCATCAATGTTTTGCACAGAAGAGGCATTTGGTAATGGTTTATTTTTTTCTTTACCCATTGAATCTGAAACTCCGTGCAGATTTTTGGATAGGCAACAGAATTCTCTGCTCTCTTCCCCTCTCAGCACGGGGAGAAGGGGAGCCCGAGCGAGTCAGCCCTGCGCACAGAGGGTGCAGCGGCACTGTTTGCACTCGCTGTCCCCTGCAGGTGAAACATTCCCTGGCAGAGATTTGAGCTCGCGTATTGAATACTCTGAGATGGTTCTGGCGTTTGTGGATGTGGAAAAAACGCCAGACTGACTGAGGCGGTGTGGATGCTGGAACAGAGCCTGATTAAATAGGTCACGAAGAGCCGTAGGTACTGTGACGCGTAGCTGTTTGGATGTGGGGGAAGGCAGCCTTTTTGGAATTTTTATTGGAGGATTAGAATTAAACATTACAAAGGATTCAAATTTTAAGAAAACATGGATTTTAAAACAATGCACAAATGGAGCTGATGATACTTCTGTGGAAATAAAAGAAGGAGCGCTTCCTGACCGGAGTTGGCTGTCTTTGAGCTGTCCCGCAGCGTGGCCGCACAGCGCCAGCGCGCGGGGCAGCGGGAGTGTCGCTGGGGAGGAACAAGGGAAAGGGCGCGTGGTAAGGGAGGAGGGGGAGGCCTCCCGCAGGCAGGGCCCGCGTGCACATGTGCCCCCACCACGTTGCCCACGTGCCACCCCCACGTGCCCACATGCTGGCACCCACCCCCGCGTGCATACATGCCCCCATGCCCATGTGCTCCTACCGCATACCCACGTGCTCCCCCATACACACGTGCCCCCCACCACGTGCCCACGTGCCACCCCCACGTGCCCACATGCCGGCACCATCCCCCCCTGCGTGCCTACGTGCCGGACCCCTGCCCAGCGTGCTTCCATGCCGACCCTGCCTCCTGCGTGCCCACGTGCTGCACCCCCCCCCCGCATGCCCACGTGCCGGCCCCACCTGCGTGTCCATGTGCTGGCCCCTCCCTCGCCCCCCCAGCATGCCAACATGCTGCCCCTACCCCCCCGCATGCCCACGTGCCGCCCCCCCACCCCCCGCAAGCCCACGTGCCACCCCACACCCCCGCATGCCCACGTGCTGCCCCCACCCCACCCCCTGCATGCCCACGTGCTGCCCCCACCCCCTCCGCCGCATGCCCTTGTGCTGCCCCCCCACCCCCCGCATGCCCACGTGCTGCCCCACCCCCTCCCTCACATGCCCACGTGGCACCCCACCCCGCATACCCTCGTGCTGCCCCCACCTCCTCCCCCACATGCCCGCGTGCTGACCCCACCCCCTCCCCCACATGCCCACGCGCTGCCCAACCCCCCTGCATGCCCGTGTGCTGCCCCCTCCCCACCCCCGCATGCCCACGTGCTGCCCCCTCCCCACCCCCGCATGCCCACGTGCTGCCCCCTCCCCCACCCCCGCATGCCCGCGTGCTGCCCCCTCCCCACCCCCGCATGCCCGCCCGCCCCGACGGGATTCGGCCGCCCTCCCTAGCTCCGTTTGTCCACCGGCACCGCCCGGCGACTGGGAGGAGGCCGCGGGAGCGCCCGCCGGCTGTGGGCGCAGGAAGGGGCAGGTGCGGGGCCAGCCGTGGGCTCTGGGCCCCGCGGCGAGGCCCGGGCGGTGTTCGCCACAGCCCCGCGGCTCCTTTGCCGTCTTCTTTCAGTCTTGTCTTTGTCGTCCCCTGTTCCGGCTAGTCTAATTTTCATCCTGCAGTCCTGCTCCCATCTTCTCGCCTTCCTTTTTTCTTTCTCCCTGATAGGCTTGCTCAGGACTTTCTGAGGCGGCCGGCCTGCCCCGGAGTACTTCGCCGTGGGGCCTGTCGGATACGCGCGGGCACAGCGGGACAGGCCCGCCTGCCCCGGAGCACTTCGCCGTGGGGCCTGTCGGGTACGCGCGGGCACAGCGGGACAGGCCCAGGGCCGCCTGCCCCGGAGCACTTCGCCGTGGGGCTTGTCGGGTACGCGCGGGCACAGCGGGACAGGCCCAGGGCCGCCTGCCCCGGAGCACTTCGCCGTGGGGCCTGTCGGGTACGCGCGGGCACAGCGGGACAGGCCCAGGCCCGCCTGGCCCGGAGCACTTCGCCGTGGGGCCTGTCGGGTACGCGCGGGCACAGCGGGACAGGCCCGCCTGCCCCGGAGCACTTCGCCGTGGGGCCTGTCGGGTATGCGCGGGCACAGCGGGACAGGCCGCCTGCCCCGGAGCACTTCGCCGTGGGGCCTGTCGGGTACGCGCGGGCACAGCGGGACAGGCCCGCCTGCCCCGGAGCACTTCGCCGTGGGGCCTGTCGGGTACGCGCGGGCACAGCGGGACAGGCCCAGGGCCGCCTGCCCCGGAGCACTTCGCTGTGGGGCCTGTCGGATACGCGCGGGCACAGCGGGACAGGCCCAGGGCCGCCTGCCCCGGAGCACTTCGCCGTGGGGCCTGTCGGATACGCGCGGGCACAGCGGGACAGGCCCAGGGCCGCCTGCCCCGGAGCACTTCGCTGTGGGGCCTGTCGGATACGCGCGGGCACAGCGGGACAGGCCCAGGGCCGCCTGCCCCGGAGCACTTCGCTGTGGGGCCTGTCGGATACGCGCGGGCACAGCGGGACAGGCCCAGGGCCGCCTGCCCCGGAGTACTTCCCCGTGGGGCCTGTCGGGTACGCGCGGGCACAGCGGGACAGGCCGCCTGCCCCGGAGTACTTCGCCGTGGGGCCTGTCGGGTACGCGCGGGCACAGCGGGACAGGCCGCCTGCCCCGGAGCACTTCGCCGTGGGGCCTGTCGGGTACGCGCGGGCACAGCGGGACAGGCCGCCTGCCCCGGAGTACTTCGCCGTGGGGCCTGTCGGGTACGCGCGGGCACAGCGGGACAGGCCCAGGGCCGCCTGCCCCGGAGCACTTCGCCGTGGGGCCTGTCGGGTACGCGCGGGCACAGCGGGACAGGCCCAGGGCCGCCTGCCCCGGAGCACTTCGCCGTGGGGCCTGTCGGGTACGCGCGGGCACAGCGGGACAGGCCCAGGGCCGCCTGCCCCGGAGTACTTCGCCGTGGGGCCTGTCGGGTACGCGCGGGCACAGCGGGACAGGCCGCCTGCCCCGGAGTACTTCGCCGTGGGGCCTGTCGGGTACGCGCGGGCACAGCGGGATAGGCCCAGGGCCGCCTGCCCCGGAGCACTTCGCCGTGGGGCCTGTCGGGTACGCGCGGGCACAGCGGGACAGGCCCAGGGCCGCCTGCCCCGGAGCACTTCGCCGTGGGGCCTGTCGGGTACGCGCGGGCACAGCGGGACAGGCCCGCCTGCCCCGGAGCACTTCGCCGTGGGGCCTGTCGGATACGCGCGGGCACAGCGGGACAGGCCCGCCTGCCCCGGAGCACTTCGCCGTGGGGCCTGTCGGGTATGCGCGGGCACAGCGGGACAGGCCGCCTGCCCCGGAGCACTTCGCCGTGGGGCCTGTCGGGTACGCGCGGGCACAGCGAGACAGGCCCGCCTGCCCCGGAGTACTTCGCCGTGGGGCCTGTCGGATACGCGCGGGCACAGCGGGACAGGCCCGCCTGCCCCGGAGCACTTCGCCGTGGGGCCTGTCGGGTACGCGCGGGCACAGCGGGACAGGCCCAGGGCCGCCTGCCCCGGAGCACTTCGCCGTGGGGCCTGTCGGGTACGCGCGGGCACAGCGGGACAGGCCCAGGGCCGCCTGCCCCGGAGTACTTCGCCGTGGGGCTTGTCGGGTACGCGCGGGCACAGCGGGACAGGCCCAGGGCCGCCTGCCCCGGAGCACTTCGCCGTGGGGCCTGTCGGGTACGCGCGGGCACAGCGGGACAGGCCGGCCTGCCCCGGAGCACTTCGCCGTGGGGCCTGTCGGGTACGCGCGGGCACAGCGGGACAGGCCGCCTGCCCCAGAGCACTTCGCCGTGGGGCCTGTCGGGTACGCGCGGGCACAGCGGGACAGGCCCGCCTGCCTCGCGTCGCCGCCAGCGCGCAGAACGCGGCCACCTGGCGGCCTGGCGGGCCGGGCGACTCGGCCACCAGCCCGCGCCTCCGTGTCGGGGTTGCGAAGCCGCGCCGGAATGCTGGCTGCCACTTTGCCAGCCTGTCCCTGTCATCCCTCCTCTTTCCCCGGACTCGTAACCGCTGTGCTACTTACTCTCTGCTTCTGTCAGCTGCTTAGATTCCGCGTGCGAGTATTTGCCTCTCCGTGCCTGGCTTGCTTCACTTAACGTAATGTCCTCCAGGTTTATCTGTGTTGCCACAAATGATGTGGTTCCACTCTGTTTTGTGGCTGAAAGCATTTCATTATAGGTGTGTGTGTGTGTGTGTGTATCATATATATGCCACATTTCCTTGATCCATTCACCTGTAGATGGGTATTTCAGTAGCAATTACAAAGAATAAATTCTGGTGTTGTATTACACAGCAGGGTGACAATAGTAAAGAACAATGCAGATACCTAGAAGAGATTTTGAACATTATCACCACAAAGAAACCCTAAATGTTTAAAGTGATGGATATGGTAATTACCCTGAATCGATCACTGTACATTGTATACATGCATTGAAACCTCAGACTGCACTCCACAAACATGTACAATTATGTATCAAGTATAAATAAAAAATTGATGAGAAAAGAAAAAGTTCTAAAGATCTTCCTATTATTCCCATCTCAATCCTACGTGACTAAAATCAACTTTAAATAATTCATGCATAATTAAACCACATATTTGGCATTCTATTATCTAGCACTCTCTTCTTTCTATGACATATTTAGAAAATGATAATGATGCAAAGTCCATAAAACAGTCTGTATAATATAACTACAAGTCTAATAGCAATTATTGTATTGACTGTCTTTGGGGATCACACCCTTTTCTCTTTTCCAGTAATTCTGTTGGCTTCTTTTTTCTACCTATCCTGACTTATTCATTTATTCCACAAACATTCACTGAATGCCGACGAGGCGTTCAGCTGTGTGCTGGGCATTAGAAATAGAGGTTATAGACCGACATGGCTCAGTCATCCTGGAGCTTAATATCTAGTGGTTTCTTTAAGTGCTTTGTTTTTAATCAACCTCTCAATGACTAAAAAGAAAAAAGCTCATTCCTTCGCTTTAATATCGATACTTTCAAACAGCAATGTCAGACTCCCCAGTACGATGAACTCCACTTTGCGGCTGAGATAGTTTGGCTTGTAGGAGCATGCCTTGAAATTAACAATTAACCAAGCTTTATAAAGTCCCTGCATGATCTGAATCCTTGGATGTAAAATATTCTGCAAGTAAGACCCAGGTGCAATCTTTGAGGATTATACATACAAACATACATTTTCACTTTTTTTCTACTTTTGAGTTAGCTTTTATTAATTATTTTTATAGAGATATAGTTTACATATAAGAAAATGGATTTATGTTAAGTTTTCAGCTTAGTAAATTTTGACAAATGCATATAGTTGTGACATCCACATCTCTATTAAGACAGAGAACATTTCTGTCACCCCAGAAAGTTCCCTTCACACTGTTAGTCAGGCCCCTCCTTTCTCCAATCCCAGAGATTGCCACTATTCCAACTCCTCTCCACATAGGTTAAATTTGCTTGTTCTGGACTTCACACAAATGGAATTAGATAGCATGTACTATCTGGTTTCTCATTTTTTCCCCTCTAAATATTGTTTTTGAGATTCATTCATATTATTGAGTATAGCAATAATTTGCTTCTTTTTAATTCTGAGTATCATTCCATTGTATAGATATACTACAAATTGTTTATCCATTCAGCTATTGATGTTTGGATTGTTTCCAGTTTTTAGCTACTATAATAAAGCTTCTTACACAAGTCTTTTTGTAGACTTTTGAGTTCTCTTGGGAAAAGACCTTGAATGGAGTTTCTGGGTCATAGGATAGGTTTCTGTTTAACTTTATAAGAAACTACCCAAATATTCTTCAAAATAGTTTTATATTCCCATTAGCAGGATATGAGAATGTTACATGGAAATCTTCTTTATTAAATTTTATTTTTAATTAAAAAATAATTATAAATATTTATGGGGTACAGTGTGATATTTTGATATATTTACATTGTAGAATGTTTAAATCAAGCTAATTCCATTCATCACCTCACATATTTATCATTTTTTTGTGGTACAAACATTTAAAACCTACTCTTTTAGCAATTTTGAAATATATAATGCATTATTATTTATTATAGTCGCCATTCTGTGCAATGGATCACAGTTTCCTCCAGTCTGAAACTTTGTACCCTTTGACCAACATTTCCTCTTTCCCCAACCACCCCCTCTCCCAGGCTCTGGTAACCACCATTCTATTTGCTGCTTCTATGACTTCAACTTTTTTAGATTCCACATGTAAGTAAGAACATGTGCTATTTGTCTTTCTGTGCCTGGCTTATTTCACTTACCATCATGTCCTCCAAGGTTCATCCATGCCATGGTATTGCAAATGACATAATTGCCTTCTTTTGTGAGGTTGAATAGTATTTCATTGTGTACATAGACTACTTTTTTCGTACATCTGATGATGGACACTAGTTGCTTCTACATATTAGCTATTGCAAATAATGCTCTAGTGAATATGGGAGTGCGGCTATCTCTTTAGCATACTGATTTCATTTCCTTTAGCTGTACACTCAAAAGTGGGATTGCTAGATCATTGGTAATTCTATTTTTAGTTTTCTGAAGAACCTCCATTCTGTTTTCTGTAATGGCCATATTAATGTACATTGCCGCCAACAGTATGCCAGTCTTTTTTATTTTATTCATTCTAAGTGAGTGTGATATGTGTTTCATTGTAGTTTTAATTTACATTTCTTTGATGACTAATAATTTTGGGCAACTTTTGATGGTCTTATTGGATATTTGCATATCTTCTTTTGTGTAATGCCTGGTCAAGACTTTTGTCTTTTAAAAATGGATTTATGGGCCAGGTGTGATGGCTCACGCCTGTAAACCTAGCGCTGTCAGAGGCCGACGTGCATCTCAGAAGTTTGAGACCAGCCTGAGCAAAAGCAAGACCCTAAATCTACAAAAAATAGAAAAATTGGCTGGGCATCATGGTGCACACCTGTAGTCCCAGCTACTTGGCAGGCTGAGGCAGGAGGATGGCTTGAGCCCAGGAGTTTGAGGTTGATGTGAGCTGTGATGACGCCATGGCACACCTAGTTGGAGTGACAGAGCAAGACTCTGTCTCAAAAAAAAACCCCAAAACAAATGGATTTATCTATCTTTTTATTGTTGAGTTTATGAATACTTTATAGTAATATGTTATACACATAAATCCAGTTAGAAATATTTATGTGCATATTTCCTCCCATTCCATGGCTTTTCCTCTCATATTCTCCAAAATCCATTGCCCCATATTTACTTCCATGATTCATTCCAAATTAGTTTAGACATTTGAAATAGAAATACCACAATCTCAATTTTTTTTTATTGTTGTAGCATCTCTTCCCTGAGGAAATAAATATGTGATGCCTTTGCTAATTAAATGGAGGAAAGGCCAGGGGCTTTAAAGAAATCGGGAGATAAAATTTACAATGTTTTTCTATCACACAGCATTGAAAAATATATTTTTTAAATGAGAATGGAAAGATATAGACATAATTGTAGATAGAAAACAAGGAGTGAGGAGCCAGACAGAGGTGCAAGAGAGAGGTACAGGAGAGAGGGAATGATTAATGGAGCCAGGTAGATGAATCAAAGAGACACAAGGAAGGGTTCATTCCCCTACCAGGAAAATGCCTGGTACTTTACCTGAGAAAGGTAGGGAAGGAAGGTAGAAAACACAGACTCAGGAAATACAGAAATATGTTGAGAGAGAAAAAGAAATTTGTGGGATGTCCTGTCAAAAATGCTTAGATCTGAGTAAAGTAGAGGAGAAGGCGCTACAGAAACCGAGAAAGCGTGGGTCGGTCTGGGAACCTGAGCACCGCGGATTGCTGTGGGGAGTCTGCAAGAGACAAGGAGAGGGATGCAGGTCAGAAATGAAGGGCAAGGGCAATGGCGTAGGAGGTGAGCCACTAGCTCACTGGCCAGACATCAGCAAATGCTCTCTATCAGAGAAGGATGGGAATGGGGTGGGTGTAGAGTTGCATGCTGAAAAAGTAGACAAAGTAATAGGACAGCTGGTGGACTGTCAGATGTTGGAAAGACCACCACTGAAATGGCAGAAATAATCTATCCTGAGCAGGGAGGAGTTCAAGGTCAGAGGAGGCCTGATGGGAAGGAAGAACACGGAGCTCCTGAGAGCAGATGTGTTAAATGTTGTTGGGATTGTCTGACTATGGGCAACCATTTACCTTGAAGCCCTATTTCTTTTCCTATAGGCATTTTTATGTAGATATGGCTGACCTGGTCTTTAGTCTGAGGTTGTGGACATTCTCATTTTCATAAGAAGGGACAGAAATTCACTTTAAGAGCCATATCAGAGAAATTGTTCTAGAGTTTATGAATCCCAAGTTTCTTTATGCTCTCTCACATAGAGGTCAAGTAATTTTATGAAAGTTCAATCAAGTGTGCTTTCTTGGAAGTGATCACTTCCTGCTGATCATCTAGCTCCTCTCCTTTTGAAAAACGCTTTCTTAACGGTGACTCTGTTTTACATTCGGTGCTGCTGAGTGTGCATGTTAAATTTACTTTTGCTTTGCAGCACAGCTCTATATGTCTTGTAGAAAATGAGATACTAAAAATAGAGGAAGAAAGAGAGAGAGGAAAAAGCAAGACATCTGGGATCCCTGTGGACTCTGGATGAACAACCTATCTCATAGTGAGACCCTACCAGCATGGTGAGAAGGCTCATTTCTAAACTTTCGGTCTATGTTCCTATAGACTTTTGGTCATGTCTTAACTAAAATTTGCCAGTAGTCATTGAGCAAATTTCATCATCTGCCTGCAGATTCTAATTTTCCTTCAATTTTGCAATAAATATGCTCAATAATTCTGCCAAAATACAAAATATGAAGATAAAAGGAAATGGAAAGGAAGAAATTGAACTTACTCTAGCTTTGGCTTAGTTCACAGTAGACCCCTCAATCTGATCATCGTTTAATACTAGTTGACTATGTCAATTTGCTACAAAAAATTAATAATACCTCAGAATCCATGTTGGACATAATAAGCTATAACCCAACTGATTACTTGTAAATATTACTTGTAAATATTTCCACATCTCAGTCAATGGTTATTGCCACATTTTCCATCCTATTTTCTATTTGGCCTAGGACAAGTGGCTTGTTGGTTGTATCTAATTTCAGAATTTTAGAATCCTTCTGGAGTTTACTATAATTACCTATTATCAATTATTATCTATTTATTTTCTATTATTGTCCTCTGGAGTCTATTATTATCACTCTAGTTTCAATTAGTCTTCCTTTAAATTGTTTCAGACCAATAGGCATGTTTCCTCATCTCCAGGAAGGGCATGCTCTTGTGACCTAACGCAGAACTCAATAAATTATGTTGTTCTATTTAATAAGAGTGAAGGGAAATGCAAAGTATAAAAGTCACTGTCCTCAAGGCATCTAGTTAGGGAGGCAAGACACATGTGTGTGAAAAAACAGCCCAAACGGTAGATTATCAAGTGCCTAATAGAAGCTCTCTTGACAACTTCAATATGTGCTATGAGAATTCAGCAGCAGCAGTCAGCGTGGGCTCAGGAAAGACAGTGTGACGGGATGGAGACTGGAGGGTGCGCAGGGTCCCACGAGGGAGACGGAGGTGGGGAGGGCCGTCCAGGCGGAAGGCATTGTACAAATGAGGCCCAGAGGTGGGAAGGCTGCTGTGTGCCTAGGAACAAGAGTTGGAAGAGAGTGGTTAGAGAGCAAGGTTTGCGTTCAGACGTGGGAGATGAGGCTGATGGCCTAGGGTGGAATAAATATTGGCAGATCTTGAATGTTACCAGTCCAAAGACTTTGGAGTTTGTTGGAATGGGACATAGGAAGCTATTGTTTGAGCAGGAGAGAAACATAAACTTAAACCCACCTTCTATAATATTTGGTTCTCTGTAGACAAAGTATTGCCGTTTGCTTCTGTTTTCCTGTATTAATATTTTAATTTACTAGATGCTAATTATATGATTATGTTCTTCTCTTCCTGGAACTGGATGTATCTCTGAATCCATCTCCCGTTCTTTCAGCGCGCATTCGCCAGCAGTGCCCCCGTGCGTTCTAGCCACTGCCCAGCGCCCTGGGAAAGCGCCGCAGCCTTTCTGTGGCTGCGGGAGAAGTCCAGGTAGGAGGAACGCCTGACTCACCTGTCAGCTATTAGCTGGCCCAACAAGTCAGTGGTTGTGAGGCATGAGCCATTGGACCCTGAAGCCTTGCAGTTAGTTTTCCTTTGTCATTTTCCTGCAGGAAACATTTTTAGACTTAACAAACTCTTTATCACAAAAGGACAAGTCAGTTTTCTTTCAGTGCTGTGGAGTGTCTCCCGGAGAGATGATACTATTAAAACTCAGATTGTCCTACTGAGAACTGCTTGTGTCTCAGAAGAACAAAATTGTCTGAAGGTGATTCTTGATGGGAAGAGGGGGCCAGGGAAAACAACCACATATAGTCTTTTAGACCTGTTATCTTTCCGAGTGACTCAATTCTGGGAGTCACAGCGATAAGCAACCTTTTGGTCTCGGCTAGAGAAAGCATCCCTTTTATTTTGACCAGCCCTATACAAACCAGGTCACTGCATGTGGTATTCGTGGCTTCACAAAGCCCAGCTTTCATTCCAATTGGAGTCTGATCTCTATTCAGGACCTTTGTTTTTGATGGCCACTGAATAAAGGGAAAGGGATCTGACGTTGGCTGGGTCAGGACGGGCAGAACTGTGAAGTGGAAGCCTCTTAGTCTCTCTTCTAGTCAGTAGCCCCTGCTTCTGCCTCTCCTAGTTTGTCCTGGCTTTAGGTTCCTGAAAAGTGATAATCTTATTCTGTGTTAGTAAGGGTTTGACCCACTTGTGTAATCTTGTGGGATTGAATTTTGGGAATATAAAATACCATGCTATGTAGCAGAGGCAGTATATTTGAAAACTTGGCCTTTTGCTACAGGAAAACTTGTATCATGCAAGTAGCCACCTTTTTGCATATGTAATTTATCTGTCTGTAGGATTTTAGAGTTGACTGGAATTTTATAGATCATCTAATGTAGTAATATCATTTTACAAATGAGAAAGTTAAGGTTCAGAGAGAGCAACCAACATGGTGACCAGCAAACTATCCTTGTTTGACCTGGGCTGAGAGATTTCCTGGGATGCCGTGCTTTTGACGCTAGATCCAGGAAAGTCCCAGGAAAATGGGGATATACTGGTTGACTCAACAACCAAATACCTAACTCAAAGTTTCACAGCAGTTGTTTGACACATTGCAGACTAAAACCTATGCTAGTTTCTAATACAAAGCCTTTCCCATAATAGTGTAATACAAGTAAAATGTTTTCTCATTCATGAGCTACATATTAAGATTCTAGAATACTGTATTGGTCAGTTTGACTGAATATTCCAGATGTTTATGAAAGTTTTCCCCTACTTCTGATCTAGGCTTTCTTATCCTTCAGAACTCAACATTAGTACATATATTTTTAAACTAATTTAAATTTAATAAGGATAGTAGGTTATTAAATCTGTCTTTATTGGATGGAGAAAAAAATCAATGCAGTGTATTAAGGATAGCCAAAGAAAGTATTTGTTCTGGAAATTAGTTTATGGCCATAGTTATTAGATCTCCAATATATGAAGCTAGATTAAGGGCAAAAGGCAATGGATAGAAATTCTGTATAAATAAAAAATGGGACAATAAACCCCAAGCACTGTTGCTAACAATTCTTCCAGCTCAAATTCTTGCTGTTGTAACTGTAAAGCAGTGAGGTCAATGGACACATGTAACATGTGCCTCATTACCATACAGGCACAACCCAGGCAACTGGTCAAGACTCCTTGTGATAAAGGGGAAATGCCTAAAAACCTAGAATCATAAAACTTGCTGAACTTATGTTAAGACTGACCTTCTTTTATCTGCTTCTTAAAAATTGGGGATTCACTGGATTCCTCTTGATCACTATTTTATTCTCACGCTACATGCTGTCTGGGGGCAAACTGTCCTCGCCCATGACTTCAGTTCTGTTTATACCAGGGTCAGCCAATGTGCTGCCTGACTGCCACTTCCCCTATCCCTACAAGTGTGGCACATGTCGCTGATTTGCCCTGGTACTTACACCTGCACATCCTTGATTCGGCCTCACAGTCCTTCTGCACGTGTCTTCAATCTAACACTACAAACTGATTCAAATTGGCACCAAAGATGACATCCATTCTTGGACCCACAATTAATTACTTTTGGATCCAGATTAAACCCAATTTTATGAATCTAAGCAGGCCTCCTCCACACTGTCTATCTGAGTGCCTGAAGGGCACGTACCATCTCTATCAGGATGACTTAAGGGCTTCTCAATTTCGGCATGTCCAAACAGGAACCCCTTGTCTGTATGTACCCTCCACATCTGCTTCTCCTCCATTCTCCCTCCACCTGCCATCCAGTCAGTCACCAATGCGTGCATTTAAGTCCTTCTAAATATCTCTTGAATCCTTCTCCTGCCTCTATCTCCACAGCCACTGCTTTCTTTGGGTTCTTGCTGCTTGCTGGTATCTCCAACTTCATTCTCCTTTCTTCCTTCCACATTGCTACAAGAGGGATTTCTCTGGAAACTGCAAATCTGACCAAGTCATTCCTCTTCTTAAAAATCCCTAGCCTGGCTCCCCCACACCTTCCGTTCAAACCTCATAGCTCACCATGTAAGATCCTTGTCTTTCATCTGTGCCTAACTTTTCAGAGATGCTGACTTCCTCTCCATTCATATATTTGCTCAAGATTTGACTAATTTGTCTTTTAGGAAGACAATATTGGTTTGTTTTTAATAATCAAATCTTTATTATTTTTTTCAGTTTTCTGTTTTATAGCTATCTTCTTTTATTACTCATTCTTTGCATTTATTTTCCTTTATTAAGCTTAATTTAAATACTTAGGTACTTTATTTTTAATTTTAATGTTCTCAAGACTAGGTTTTCTCCTGTGTATTGCTTTTACCACATCCTGTAGGTCTTGTTCTACTTGTCTTACAGCTTGTTTATGCTTTCGGTTTTTACTTTGATTTTACTCAGGATTTATCATAGAAAGATGTTTAACAATTTTCTAGTGAATAAAATATAATTTGCTCTTCTTTTTCTGGTAATTTATTATGGATTAGAGTTTAGGAAACTGGCCAAAATAAATTCTGCATTTTGAAATTTATTGAGAGTGTGTATGTATGTGTTTGTATATGTACAAATATATGGACCACTTTTGAAAATATTCCATGGAGCTTAAGAAGAATGTATATTCTCATACTGTTAAATATGCCATTCTCTCAATAGTATTAGTTGAAATGTGTTCATTGTGATATTTATATATTCTTTCAGAAAAGTTTTTTAATGATGTATTTTCTGAGTAAAGATGCAAGCACATGCTCCTTAATCTTTACTTTGTTCTTATCTTTTAGTGAGAGTTTGGCTAGGTATAGAATGCTGTTGAATAGATTCAAAATGACTTTTCCTCCGAATTGTTCCTTGATTTTCTAGCAACCATTTTGCAAGTAAGAAGCTCAATGTTCATCTGATTCTGTTTCCTATTGGTACATTCTTTGTCCCTCCAGAGTGTTTTAGGATATTCTCTTCATTGTTTGGGTTCTGAAATTTCATTAAGACAAACCTAGTGTATTTTGTTTTTGTTTTTAATATGTGTTTTTTATCTAAAGATCTGATTAGAACATTTTAGTCTATTATTGTTTTTATTATAATTTCCCTCCATTCCCTTTCTTCTGTTCTTTTGGAACTCCTACTAAATGAACAATTATTCTTCCAGATCTCTTCCTCACATTCTTTAGGTTTCCCCCCATGTTTTTTACTTCTTTGTCCTTCTGAACTACATCGTAGGAGAATCACTTGGCTCTCTCTTCCAGCCATTTGCCTTTTTAGCTGTGTGCATTGTGCTCTTTGAGATGTCAATAATAGATGGAGATCATATTGTTTACTTTAGAGCTCTCCATTGCTGCTTTTTTATTACAATCTATTCTTTCCTTTTGAACCCAGTATTCCTTCAAACCAAGAGAATTTGGTTTGAGGGAATTAATTATGCTTATTTTGCAGTTTTATTTAATCTCTTATATTTATATTCTTTTGTAGTTTTCTTTCATTTACTGTGATTCCATCAGTTTTCCAGAGGTTAATTCTTCCACTTGTTGAGTTTAGGACTTTGTTGTTGTTATTATTATTGTTATTAATACTATAGTTTGATGTCTTTGCAGTTGGGTTTCCTCAAATATTTAAACACTGTGGTTGTCTGTTCCTAGCTGTAGATGTGAGTTCTAACCCAAATGAAACTCGCTGCTCATGTACCACAGAAACAGGTTCTGCTTACAGGAGCCCCAGCCTGGCAGCTGGTGGGGCGGAAGCAGGTGTGGGACCACAAGTGCCAGGAGTCCTTGCTCCTCACAGCAACCAAAGGTTGTCCGTAGTATTGCTCTGGTTCTCCAGCCTCAGCTACTCTGGAGTTTTCTATGTCCCAATTCCCTCTTTAGAGAGCTGTCTTCATGGCTTGAATCTGGAATCTGTAGCTCTAAGAAGTAGCCACTCCCGTCATGATGACAGGGATGTGGGTGGACACCGATGCAGACGTTTTGATATCCTTTCATTAGTCACCTCCCCAAGGTCTTCTTCCTGCTCTTTCCCCTGCTTCCCACTGCTTCTGATCTTTGGATTATTTTGAGGCACAGTTGGGAAAACACACTCTGTGTGACCTTCTATTTCTTCTGTATGAGACTGTGTCTTCCTCAGCTCTCTTAGATTTTACTTTCAATCTGGTCTGAACTACTATACGAGGGCTGTCTGGAAAGTATCCAGGCATTGTTATATTACCTTGTTATATTACATAGCTGGGTACTTTCTGGATAGCGCATTCATATCCTCTAGAAAATTGATTGGTGGCATCACTTTCAAATTTGCCACTCTGTTAAGATTCATTTTACATGTGTGTGTGCGCGCCCGCGCACGCCATTTTACTGGGACTTTTTTCCTCCTCAGAGTAAACCTTTGTATTTGGTTAGCCAATGTGAACAGGAAAGCCAACTCTTTGTTCAGGACTTCAATATGTAACCAGGACTTTTCCTTTTTATTGTTCCCTCTGTTGAAGAATTTAGAACAGATGTCTCAAATCAGGTCAGAAGTATTCTGAGCTATGCCTTAAAGTGCTCTTTCTAGCTTCATGATCAATCAGAGCCTCTTGCTGAGGCTCATGTCAGATGTCATCTACCTCAGAATGAGAACTTGGGGACTACCTTTATCTCAAAGGCTCAGACTTTGGACATATTTCTCAAAACCCACTTTACATTTATCTCAGGAAGGTTCAGGACCTTTATACAACAAGGACTCCTGGTTATCTTTTATCCCAGTCTCCAAGGTGGTGATACATATTTGTCCCTAGAATTCACTCATGTTTGTGAAACATTTTCCACTTTATCTAGACTTTCACACTCATACTTCATTTGAGCCTCTTGACAAATTTCTTGGTGGCTAAAAAAATAGTGTCCTCATTTAGCACATGAAGAAATTGATTCAGACAGGTTATTTGCCAAATTATACAAACAAAAAGTGAGGTAGCCAGTTTCAAACCCTGAAATTCTTTCTTTGAGTACAGTGCTTTACTTCTATACCTCATGTGAATTTCTTTAATGACTGAGGTGAGACCAGTGTCTTTAGGCCAAAGCCGATTTTAAATCTAGATATGTGTCCTTGAGGCTAGAGAGGAAGGGTTTGATTCAGTAAGGGTAAGGGAAACTGTAAGGGTTTGATTCAGTATTTCCTGAGAAGAATGTCTGATTATGAGAGATTAAGTTTTTCTATTATTTAAAAAATTATAGAATCAGGTTCTTCTTAAAGAGCTCCCCAAAGAAAAACAATAGGCATTATTGTTTTAAGATGATTGATAATTGGCATTAACTCTGTATTTCGGTCCAAGTTCCCTTTATTGGGTGTACCAGTTATCTGTTACTGTCTAATAAGCACACTCCCTACCCCAAGCTTAGTGGCTGAGCACAGCCACCGTTTATTACTGCTCCCAAGTCTACCAGCGAGCCGGGTGGCTCTGCTGACCCAGCAAGGCTCGGCTAATCTCGGCTGGTTTCACTCATGTGTCTGTGGTCAGCTCCAGGACTGACTGGGGGCTGTCTACTCTATTCATGTGTCTGCTGGCTGGCTGGCTATCGGCTGGGACAATGCCATCATGCAACAGGCCAACCCAGCCTTATTTCTGTAGTGGCATCAGAGCTCCAAGAGAGCGAGTAGAAGCTCACCGGGCCTCTTGAGCTCTAGGATTAGAACTGGCACAATGTCCTTTCCTCTGCATTTTGTTAGTCAAAATAATTCATAAAGCCAGCTCAAATATAAAGAGTAAATTAGGAGTTGCAAAGTCATAATGAAAGGACCACGAATGCAGAGAGAAGACTAATTGGCCTCACTTTTGCTAATAATCTACTGTTCCTGGCCTTTGTACTAATGCCTCAGTTGCTATGAGTGTTGGCTGTCAAATGGTCACACATGCCTCTGGCTATGGACTGAATTGTGTCTCCCCAAAATTCACATGCTGAAGCCTTAACCCTAAAATGACTGTGACTGGATATAGAGTGTTTAGGAAGTAATTAGGGTAAAATGAGGTCATAGAGGTGGGGTCTTAATCTGATAGGAATGTGACTTTATAAGAAAAAAGAGAGATTTTTCTTTTTCTCTCTTCCATGTAAGGACACAGAAAGAAGGTAGAAATATGCAAGCCAGGAAGCCAGACCTCATCAGAAACCAACTCTGCTGGACCTTGATCTGGGACTTCTAACCTCCAAAATGGTGAGAAATCAGTTTCTGTTGTTAAGACACCTGGCCTATGGTGTTTTGTTATGGCAACTTGAGCTAATTTATACACCTCCCCTTTTCTGGAGATTTGTCCTCTGCTGAAGATGACTGCCTCGCTCTAGAGATTATGTTCCCATGTTTCACGTGGGGGAACGGAGGTGCAGCCCACAGCAAACGACTGACAGAAATGGGAGTACAAAAGGCCAGTCCCCTCAACTCAAGGGGCAACAACCTTTGGTCAGATTTAAGCTCCGGAGCCTCCCAGTGGATCAAAGCAAGGCTTGACTTAGTCGGAGACCACATCCTTGCTCTGCGCCGATGCCTGCCCTACCTTCCTTTCCTCCTGAAGAACTTTTACAGGTTTGTCCTGAAGAGGGCTTCCTCAGTAATAGTTCACAGGCACCCAATTCCCTGACTCAGGCCCTTCTTCTAGGGATTGCTATCAAGACAGATGTTTTATGATGATAGGATATCAAAAGACAGCAGACACTTGTCATTAGTACACATTTATAAGCATAGTTGCATATTTTTAGCTTAACAGCATCTCTGTGAGATCTCAAAATGGTATTTTACACTTTGATAAAAATAACAATGGTTAATGTCTGTGGAGTACTTACAGGCCTCTGTGCTTATATAATCTCATTTAATCTTCACCAGGACCATATGAAACAGCTACTGTTATTATCACTTTACTTTTAGTGTTTTCTAGATCATTTTATATCTGGGATTTTGATCTATTATTCTTTGCTGTAGCAACAAAGGACTTCTAGCTCTGCATAAAAATAGCCTTTGACACGTGGCATTCAGGAAACATCTGATAAGTGTTACAGAGAAGACAGCTTGACTTTCCTTCTCCTTGGGAAGTGGGACTCTGGGTTCATTGTTGAACAATATTGATGGGGAAACCTAATGGCCTAGGGAACATTCTTGTTCAAAACACTAAATCTTATCAATGAAGTCAGTTGGTTATTGTGGTATGCTGCTTTGGTGTTGCAAAATACTTTGCTAAATATTAATAACATATTTGTAGGTCCAGGAATGTGCATCTCCCTTTTTAAAAAGTTGTATCCACTCAAGTATCCATTAAGTAGGGTTCATTCATTCATACAACATTTATCAAGGTTTTATCACCACTTGTAAAGTCTCTCTCTCTCCCTCTCTCTCCCTCCCTCCCTCCCTTTCTCTCCCTCTCTATATGTGAGTGTTGTGGGCGTCACAGGAGGATGAGAAATGAGTCAATAGCAACTGTTCAAGCAGTGAATCCCTAATTTCAGCAGCTGCGGCAGGAAATAGGAAATCTTATAAAGGGAGGTCAAGGAGCAGGCATCCATTCTTTGTTAGTTGTGTGGAAATGCTTTGTCTTCTTTAGTTCAGGTGGAAATGGCCTCTGACTCCAAGGGAAATCCAGAAAGGAGACCAGATAAGACTGTGTTCAGCATGGTGCTAAGCACAAACCAAGGCCCAGAGAGGTGAAAAGAATGGTCCCCGAGGCCACATAGCTAGGAGGCAGCACAGTGGGGATGTGCGGGCGTGAAGGGGCTTCCCGAGAGCAGCCCGGGGCGAGGCGGGGACCCCGCAGGCGCGCAGCTTTCACTGTCAGTCTACCTGAGCCACCGGCCAGTTTATTTAAGGGGATTCCAGCTGGATGTATGAAGTTAGACGTGTTTCTGACTTTGGTTGGTTTGAAACCTCTGTTAAAACTGTGGAGAAATTTCTAAGAGGCTTAAACTTTGGAGCTTTTATAAAGAAAGTGTCTCCGGAAAGAGAAAAATAAGGACATAATTATTTCAGTGAAAGAAACAAGGCCTAATTTAGCAGGAGATTGTGTGCCGTGTTGCGCAAGGGCCAGAGAGGAAAGGCTGCCTCTGGGCACCCTGTGACCCTGCAGGGAAGGGGTGGCTCGCTGGCCTCGAGCCCACGAGGGACCCACCTGCTTGCACACCCCACAGGAAGGACCCTTGGGACGAGACCAAGTTACCCAAACCGTTTGCTTCACCTGAGAGAAACACGATCACCATCACCGCAGAGACTTACGAATGAGCACGCTACTCTGGCTTTTAGTGGATTGTTTCGTATCCCTGTGTCTTAAAGACGAAGCCAACAACTGATTTTTACATCTGTCCAACCCCATCTTCATTAATTTGAAAATTGCAGGTAGTAATAAAAACAACAGTCACTTTCTTAACACCCTGCTTCACCACTGCACACCTGGGTTATATTAATATTATCTTGTGTGTGGGTAGTTTCCCAGAAGGTTTCAACCTGTGTAAAAGCTTGAACAGCCTTCTTGCTTTCCTGTGTTTTCTATCTACTTATATTTCTCTCAGCCCATAATCTTTGGTAGAAAATAAAGGATAATCACCATCCAGGCCGGGAAGCAGCATTTTTTTGAGAACCATAATTACTGCTGGAATTAACAAAATCTGGTATCAGTATCTGTCATAGAATCCTAAAGTGGCTTCATGTGTTCCCATCTTTTAATAATCATCAGTTCCCCTCATTAACAGAACTTTGGAAGTTTCCAAAGCACTCCATACTATCAGCCTAGCTGGACTTTGTTCAGGAAGCAGATAAGTCTGGTTTTGTTTTTTCACTTTGCCAGCCCAAGAAACCTTGGACTCGGGGGATTTGCCGTAGATGTTTAGTTTTGTTACTCTGAACTGTTTCCCATGTAAACTTTCCAGGTGCTTATGCAACTGTAAGACTACAGTCTTTGAACTCTGGGCAGGTGTATGGCTTCTCAGTGCAATATTTTAAGATAGAATTTGTTTTAATCTTTCAGTTAAGCCTCTTTATACAAACAGAGCTGCCAAGAGAACAAATGCAATTCACTTACAAGTTGTTTGTCTAGTTAACAGTAAGTACGCAAATCAGTTTCCTGTTCACACAAAGGATTTTCTTGTGTTTGAAATCTTTGACCAAGGGTACCTTGGCTTGGATTTTTATAGGGAATTCACAATGTTACTTACCTATAGTGCTCTGTGCACCAGGATGTGAGGTGACTTAGTAAGCAGCTGGTTAGTATCGACAAGTATATTGCCTGAGTTTCTGGAAAGGAGCTTTGTGTGCACAGCCGCAGGCATCACAAAGGGCCCACGTGGACACAGAGATTTAGCTCACAGAGAAAGGTATCAGGAAGTTGGAGGACAGCACAGAGAAAGGGAAAAGGAAAGCTTTATTGTCAAGATAAAATTAAGACAAAGGGTTGCAAATGGTCTATTTCCTCAGGTTTCTGTTTAAGGTTTTCCTCTGGTGCTGCTTTTTTCCCTTGCATGTGTTTCTTCCATTTTCCTTTAAGAAATATAAAAACATTCACATTAATATAAATATTTTGAAAGAGACTCTGGAATCTTGGGTTCCATGACAGGATTGTATTACCACTGAAAGACAGGATGTCAGAAGGCCAGCACTGATGTTTGGGGCGCTTGCTAGTTAACGCGTACAATGAAAGCAGCGCAGAGATGCTTTGCTGTAGGGGCAGAGCCACCCGTTCCTCCGTGTATTGCTTTATGTATTTTGTCCTTCTTGCCAAACTCTGTAAATCTTTTCTTTTCACATATTTATCCAAGGATATTTCCCTTCAGCACAGATAAGTTAAACATAAGTTGCACATTGCCCTGGGGAAAGGAAGACACCATGGAACCCGAATAAAAAGGTAGCATAGTCTTGGTTCTTACATTCAAAGTTTCTGGTTTAGACAGAATACAGAAAACTTTCGAAGTATCTTTCAGAACCATTTTCTCTTGTGGTCAATCTGGGGAAATGTGGATATTTTGGAAGCCTTTCTGAGAGTGCATTTTGCAAAATAGAGAGAAACTTATAACCAGGGTTTGGACCAAGGGACAACAGTTCTCAGGGACATGGCCATGGCCGCACACCACCCTGTGTGGCAGCTGGCAGGTGTAGATGAGAACTGGTGGCACAGTGGATTGAGGTAGGAGAGGGCCAGAGGTAGTCTCCTCAGTTTTACGTGCTCTTGAAGTGTGGGGCAATGGCGTATGAAAGTTCCCTGGCCTCTAAGTGGGTCACTGATACCAGCTGAGGGGAGCGACTGGGCCACATGGGCTTGTGGTCAGAATGAGCGGTTACATCATTAGCAGGGGGTTGAGGCCACCTGTTGGCGGACGGATGCCAGGATGCTACGTGGGAGCCAGGCCAAGGTATGCAGCCCCTCCAGGCACCATGGGTCAGATAGGATGAGTCACACCTGGAGCAGGAGGTGACTCAGCGTGGACCTGATTCATATGTGGACACCTGCTGCCCACTGCTGCAGCGGTGCCATCTGCCTTCATCCTCTCCGAATCTGTTCACATCAACCCCAGAAGAGGTTAAGAAGAACCAGCTCTGAACAGACTGAGTTTTCCTATTAGACTTTGTATTTAAGATAATTGCAGATTCACATGCAGATGTGAGAAATAATACAGAGAGGTCCTGTATAGCCCTTACCCAGTATCCCCCAGTGGTGACACCTCACAAAACTACAGCATAAACCACAGCCGGGTATTGTCAAGGCACAGACCATTTCCATCACCACAAGGAACTTCATGTTGCCCTTTTATAACCACACCCACTTCCTCCCCAGACCTTACACCTGGCAACCACTAATCTGTCCTCCATTTCTAAGATTTTGCTGCTTTTCTGAGAAAGTCTTTATTTCGTCTTCACTTTTCTTTTTTTTTTTTGTTTTTTTCTTCGAGAGATGCTGCCCAGGCTGGAGTGCAGTGGCTATTCATGGGCGCAATCGTGGCACACTGCAGCTTTGAACTCTTAGGTTCAACCTCTCCTGCCTCAGCCTCCCGAGCAGCTGGGACCATGTGCATGAGCCACCTGGCGCTTCTTTACTGTTGAAGAATAACCTTGCTAAAATAGAATTCTAGGTTAGGGTATTTTTTCCAACATTTTGAATATTTCACTTTATTCTCTTTTTGCTTGCATAATTTCTGATGAGAAGTCTTATCCTTTTTCCTCTATAGGTGAGGTTTTTTTCCCCCCAATGGCTTCATTCACGATTTTCTCTTTGTCTCTGCTTTTTGCAGTTTGAATATGATATGTGTTAAGTGTGTGGGGTCATTTATTTATTTAGGTATTATTCTGCTTGGCATACTCTGAGATTCCTGTATCTGTGATTTAGTGACTATAATTAATTTTGGAAAGTTCTCTGATCTTATTATTACTTCAAATATTTCCAAGTTGTCTAGCTATTCTAATTTCTTTGCCTTTTCATATAAATTTTAGAATAATCTTTTCAATATGTAAAAAAAATCTCGTTGGGATTTGATAGGAATTGTGAGAAACCTATATATTAATTTGAGGAGAGTTGTCATCTTTACTATGTTGAGTCTTCTAATCCATGAAGGCAGTATGTCTCTCCATTTATTTAGACCTTTGATTTCTTTTATTATTTTGCGATTTTCACCATACAAGCCCTGTACATGCTTTGTTAGATTTACACCTAAGAATTTTTTTAAAAAGTGATTCTAATGGCAATGCATTTTTATTGCATGCTCATTGCTACTATATACAAATAAAAATAAAAGTTTTGTATTTTTATCTTGCACCCTGAGACCTTCCTGAATTTACTTATTAGTCTTAGGAGGTTTTTGTGGTAGATACCTGGGATTTTCTACAAATCTTCAAATAGGGACCATTTTATTTCTCCTTTTCCAGTCTGTATGCCTTTTATTTCCTTTTCTTGCCTTATTGCACTGGCTATAATTGCCAGCACTGTGTTGAATAAGAGTGGTGAGATTGGACATCCTTGCCTTGTTCCAAATCTTTATGGGAAAGCAAAGTAGTCAGTCTTTCATCATTGGGTTACCTGCAAGTTTTTTTGTAGATGCTCTTCATCAAGAGAATAAGTTCTTCAGAAGAGAAAAAGTTGATTAAATTACCCTCTATCACTATTTCTCTGGGAGTTTTTAGTCATAAATAGGTAATGAATTTTGTCATATGTGTTTTCTGCATTAATTGACATGGTCATGTGATTTTTTAATGAAGCCTGTTAATATGGTAGATTACATTGACTGAATTTTGAATATTTCACCAGTCTTGCATCTTTGGAATAAACTCCACTTGGTCATAATGTATAATTATTCTTCATCATTGATGAATACTATATGATAATATTTTACTTAGGAATTTTTGAGTCTATATTTATGAGGTATATTGGCCTTAGTTTTCTTTGTCTCATTTTGATATCAAGGTGATATTAGCTTTATGACATGAATTGAAAAGTGTTCCCTCCTTGTGATGTTAATTTCATGTGTCAACTTGGCTGGATCTTGGTACCTAGCTATTTGATCAAACAGTATTCTAGATGTTTCTGTGAAAGTACTTTTTAGATGAGACTAACATGTAAACCAGCAGACATTGAGTAAAGCAGATCACCCTCCATGATAAGGGTGGACCTCATCCAACCCCACTTGAAGGAGGGGATTGTGTCAATAGGTTATCTCTGGATATGAACTGTAACATCGACTCTTTCCTGGGTCTCTAACCAGCTAGCCTATCTTGTGGATTTTGGACTTGCCAAGTTCCATAATTATATGAGCCAATTTCTTAAAATAAATTCCCTCTGCTATACACACACACATTCTCACACTCTATTGGTTCTGTTTCTCTGGAGAATCCTGACTAATACACTCCTCTTATATATTCTAGAAGAGATTACATAGAATTTGATGTTAACTTTTCTTTAAATATTTGGTAGAATTTTCTGGTAAAATATTGGGCTTGGGGATTTCTTTTTAGAGATTTAACATTATTGATTTAGGTTCCTTAATATTTAAGTTGTGATGGTTTATGTTTTTTGATTAATTGGTTCATTTTATCTAAATTTTCAAATTTACATTTGTAGAGTTGTTCACAGTATTCTCATTACATCATTTGATGTCCATACTTGATACCCCCTGCTTATTATGTGTCTTTTTTCCTTTCTCTTTGTCAGTCTTGTGGAGATTCTCAACTCTATTGGTCTTTTCAGAAAAAAAAACCTAGCTCTTTGTTTCATTGAAGTTCTCTATTATTTATCTGTTCTCAATTTCATTGATTTCTGCTCTTTATTATTTCATTCCTTCTCTTATACTTGGTTTGGGTTGATTTTGCTGTTCTTTTTCTAGTTTTTCTAGATGGAAGCTTAATTATTGATTTGAGACTTTTTCTCTTTTATAATATATGCATTTATCTTAGCACTATCTTAGCACTGCTTTAGTAGTGCCCCACAAATGTTGATAGTTGTATTTTTATTTAGTTCAATGTATTTTTAAATTTCTCTTGTGACTTCTTTATCCTATAGCTTACTTAGAAGTAATCTCTAATTCAGAGATTTTCCTGTTTTCTTTCTGTTATTGATTTCTAGTTTACTTCCATAGTGGGCAGATAATACTCTGTATGTGATTCCAATTTTTAAAAATTTGTTGAGATTTGTTTTATGGCCTAAGATATAATCTAACTTGGTATATGTTCCTTGGGTACCTAAGAAGAATGTGTATTTTTCTCTTGTTGGATGTTGATTAGACCTTGATGATTAATGGTGCAGTTGCGTTCTTCTGTATCCTTGCTGATTTTCTGTATAGTTGTTCTATCAATTGTTGAGAAAAGGGTGTTGAAATCTTCAACTGTAATTGTGAATTTTTCTATTTCTCCTTTCAGTTCTATCAGATTTTGCTTCACATGTTTTGCACCTCTGTTTGGTGTGTACACATTCAGCACTGCTATGTCTTCTTAGTGGACTGTTTTATCATAATATCCCTCTCCAACTCTGGTAATTTTCATTGTTCTAAAGTCTACTTTATCTGATTTTAATATAGCCACTCTTCTTTTTGCTTTCCTTTGATCACTGTTTGCTTATCTTTTCATATTTTTAAAAATTTTTAACCTGTCTCTACTGTTATGTTGGAAAGGAGTTTCTTTTAGGCAGTGTATAGTTTGATCATGGTTTTAAATCTGCTCTGCCACTTTCTGTGTTTTAATTGGTGTATTTAGGCCATCCACATTTTTGTGTAACTACTGCTATTATAGGGTTTACCTGCCATTTTGTTTCTTATATTCTGTTTGTTCTCTATTTTTTTTTCCTCCTCTGTTTTCTTTTTCTTGCCTTCCTTGGGTTATTTGAGCATTTTTTAGAATTCAATTTTGATTCACATATACCATTTTTTAGTATATTTTTATACAGCTTTTTTAATGGTTACTTTAGGTATTACATTATATATATAAAACGTTAAAACCTATTGTTGGAGATGGGAAGTATGGCATGTTTTCAAATGAATTTTTAATGATAGTTCCTTTAGTTATGTGTGGATTATTTTTAAGGTAAAAGGTGTATCAGTGACATTTCATTATCCAACCCACTGTCATTTTGTAAAACTCTTTCAAAGAAATGGAACAGAATGGAGAGTCTTATAAAGTGCTCTCTGACAGGGATGAAAATAAGTTACTTAATTTATGAAGTTACTACCTTTACTTCAACATGACTTTGGCCACCAGAAGAGACGGAAGATGCATCTGTGAGCATCTGATCTGTGCAAGACACAGTGTGAGAGTGCATCCCCAAGTTATCTCACTTTACGGAAAATTCTAATCAGCCTGACTCGGGAAAATCCCACCAAGCCCATCTTATAACAAACCTTGCCATCACTAGTGCAGGCTGGAAGTAATACAGAATGTTTAACTCACTCTTTTCCTTTATCTGGGCGAAGTGCTAAAGACGTTCAGATTGGCAGTTCCCTGTTAAGTCTTTCTCCATCATTGTTAATTGTGCCTACTTAAGGCACATCTGCAAAAACCATAATTTAATCAAACATATAGAAGGCCAACTATAGTAGTATCAAGAAAAATAAATAAATTGTGTCTCTTTTCCTCTTAGTAGCATAACGTTTCTCATTTCATCCAAGGACTTACTCCTGCAGAGAGTTCATTGAATCAATAGAATATTTGTGTCTTGGGACTTACGAGTCTTACAGATTCACAACATATTTCTCTGGTGGGGAAAAATCACAAATACTCCAACCGATTAAAAGTTATTACTAGTACTAATGTGAAGAGATGTTTCTTGGAGTTGAAACTCAGGAAGAGATTTTCCATGTGTTTGCTTTGTAATGCAAATATTTTTTTTGGATTTCAGTTACTAAGAAAGAAAATTTAAGTATATACACAGGCTGTCTTTTTCAATCTAATTCCTTTTTCCCAGAAAGCATTGAGCTCTCCTGTTCTTACTGAAAAAAATAGCAGATGGGAATATGTTCTCTCAAATTATACATCACTTTATGGGCCTATTCAGTTTCAACATTTGATGGGGTCTCAGGGGTCTGTCAGTACAGTCTGACACGTGAAACGACTCCCACCATTACAAATGGTCCTTGCACAACCTGAGCTCCTGACTCAATAGGCACTCCGATGTTTTAGGAGATAACTGCTGTGTTTCAAAATTGTGGAGCAAATACCAAGAAGGAAAAAAATTTTCCCTCTTTGCAGAATCTCAGTTTATTAAAGTTTATAGCAACAATCAATCTAGAGAGCAACCTCATGGAATGGGTCTTAGTTTCTATGGCAAAATAGTAGGATTGAGTAACTCCTAGAGGATAATCAGATTAATTTAAATTCTTGGCATCCTTGTAGGCTGGAAGTTAGGTGGAAAAGAAAGGGAGTCACAGCCCTTCTCCATCTCTAGACCTGTCTTCAGGGTTTGAATCTGCCCTGAAGTCCTAGCCCTTCTCCTGGGTGCCTGAATCTGCAGTCTGCTGCAGGTCGTGTATGACCTAGTTCTCTGAAGGGCACCTGACCCTATAAAGTAGCATTCCTCCTGTCAAGAAAGTCCATACCATGGAGAATTAAAAGAAGAATCCCTCTAACTAATTTCAAATATATGTATAAAAGGAATCATGGCACAGAAAACCTCTCCCTCTCCTGATTTCATTTTACCAGCCATTTCTTGAACTTACTATTTAATAAACCTAAAAACTATAGTAAACTTCTATGAAGTAATAACAAACTCTATCATTCTATGTATAAATTTGGGCTAAATCTAGACAACTGACATGATTGATAGAGCATATAACATGTACAAGCTCATAATAAGTACTTAGCAAATATTTGTGGAGTAAATGAGGGAACATATACTCTGGCTGTTAATCTGTTTAAAAAAACAGAAAATTTTACCAAAAATGACAGTGTGGTGAGAATATTTCGACTCCAACTTACAGTGGTGCTGCTCTGTGAGTCTTTGGAATGATGGAAGTTGGCAGGCAGAGAAAGAGACTTTGTTTTAGCTGAAAAACTCCCATATGAGTTACCAGTAGCTTGATTTCTAGAGTTATGACTTTAATTCACCTTTAGAAAAGCCTTCCTTTATATTAGAAAGTCACAAAAAATGGTCATTTAGTCATGGCACTGCAAATACCCACTTCTTAAGGATGAAGTCACCATGTATCCAAAAGCAGATGCACATACTGAGATACTTGGCACTCCGTGATCCTTGGCACAACGTAAGGTTGTGTATGTTGAGAACATTTCCTCCTAAATATAGATATTTGTAGGATACTGGTATCCCACAGAGGTTGTCATTTAAGCCTAAATAACCCAAGTTCTGGGACATCTGGTTGAAGTTCATGTTGTCAGACCACACCCTGTGGGGGGGGTGGAGTTTTCTCTAGAAGGAGAATAATATTGTCACCATTAATCATCCTGGGATTCAAAATGAATAGTTTTGGACAAGAGGAAGTGGAGACCTGCTCCTCTCTCTTGAGAAGGAATACAGTATCAGTAGTAAAATGTCAAGGGTAGTAGGTAAGCTGGTGTCTGCCACATGGAAATCTGCTGAAAACGAAGTGACAAGAACTTGCAATCTTAAATAGAGGTCTGTGAATAACTAAAACCAACTATATGATTGTTTTGCACCATTTCTTAGCAAACATTTTATTTTAATAAAGTTTTGGTAAATACCTCAGCCTGTTTGGCTGTGCTTCGGGGAGTTAAGGGAGATGCTTCTGTCTGTGGCCTGAGCCCACCAGGGCAGGAGAGCAGAGGTGTGGGAGGAGAAAGGGGGCAGGTGCAGTGAGGTAGGAGGTGACAGCCGCTCGCCCTCTGAGCTGCAGTGGCGCAGGGGGAGAATGGCAGCCTGAGGTCTCAAGTCACCAAGATGGCGGATCTGTGAGACATAAAAGTATCCTGCCAAATTTCTGTAAGTTTCTTGGGGAGCAGAACTCAATAGAAGAATGAATCTTGAAAGAATTTTGGAATGAAGGTATAGTGTCTTTGTGATCTGCATTTTTAATAGACTTAGGCTTTAGGGACAACTCCTGTAAAGAAAGTATCTCAGTCAGCTTCTCTTCTCAGTCTGCAGCAAAGCTCCGGGGTTCTCGTCGAGGGAATCCAGGGCAAGCTACCTTTTTAATGTGGGGATACAATAGGATAAATACAGGGATAAAAACATATTAATAATCTGAAAAAGTGTTCTGTTGCAGAATAAGAAAAGATGTCTGACTCATTCTTTTAGCCAAATTTTAGTGACAGGTGGGGAGCCCTGGGTAACATATTTTTCTTATGATACCAAGTTAAGAATGAACCTGTATAAAAATGTTTGTACCCTGAATTCACAAAGAATACTCAAATTGGAATAAGAACATCAGCATAAGACTCAAGCCTATTTCTGAAACTTGCTAGCTATGTGACTTGGAGCAATTCATTTCATTGCTCTAGACAACGGGTTAGCAAACTCTTTCTGTAAAGGGTCAGATAACAAATATTTTAGGGTTTCTGGTGACAGATTTCTGTCCCACAACTCAACTCTGCCTTTGTGGCAAGAAAACAACCCAAAGACAAACTGTGAATAAATGAGCGTGACTGTATTCCAACGAAACTTAATTTATGGACAGTGAATTTTAAATTTTATGTAATTTTTTCTCACAAATATTATTCTTTGATTTTTCTTTTTGTTGTTGTTGTTCAGCCACTTAAAAATGTAAAAATTATTCTGAGCTCAAGGGCCATGCAAAATCAGGTGGCAGCCGGATTGGACCCTGGCTGTCATTTGCTGATGCCTGGTCTGGACCCTAAGACTCTAGCTCTAAAGTCAGTTTTCCCACCTGTAAATGGGAAACACATAACTCCCAAGGTTGTCAGAACAAATTGAAGCATAATGTTTTACTTTGCTTTGAAAATTTAAGGTGTTATTGCTAAATGCGCTAAAGGAGACCTAATTGCTTACATTTTCATCTAAATAGAAGACAAAAGTAGTTAGAGTTAGAACCAACCATGTTTGCAGCCGTCACTTAACTGATAGCCTTTGCTTCTCCATCTATGTAAAATAGAATCGATGCCACTGACCCCCAAAGGGTGGTTTGTGGATGAAGTGAGTAGAATGTCTGCCTGTAAGATTCTTGCCTTCAGAAAATGCCAGTTCTGGTAGTGAACGCTTACCTACTTACCTGTGCTTGTGTTGTGCATAAAGTGACATTTTACTATCAGAATTGCCTTCCATATGGCAATAAAAAAAGATTTAGAAACTGCCTTGAACTAATGAGGATGATGCAATGAACTCTTGGTTCATGACTTTCTTTGGGTCGTCTGTCCTTTATCACACATAAGGAAATATGTATTAACATTGAATGTAGGATGTAATGTACTCATTTTAAATGTATATTTGAGATGATAAATCAAAAGCTCAAGACATTGAAATTTGTGGTGACAACTACAACATACCAAACCAGACCCGGCAAACACAATTGTGAGTATTTCAGGCAGGGGTTATAAACCGATTTCCCTACAGGGCCAGGCAGATAAGACACATGTCTTAAGCAGCCATGTATAAGACAACAGGAAATAGTGGGGCTGGGGCAAACAGCCCCTACCCTTTTTTAAAGCATTTATGTTAAAACAAAACAAAACAGAACACAATTGAGCAAACAAACACCAATACACTGTTCTGAGTAGTTCTTTCTTTTCAATTCTGGTGTCGTCCTTTGCCTGTGATTTCATTCTATGAAAAAGGCAATATAATAAACATAATAAGCTATCGGTGAAGCTTATTTATGACATTTAGGAAAAAGGATTTAAGAGTTATTAGACCACATATCATGTGATTTTTCCATCCAAGAACAGAAGGATTGGATATTATTGGAATTGAGCACTAAGGGTCATTCTTTGTTAAGAAAACAAAAGCCAAATGTAAACCTTAGAGATGGAAATGGTCAGAGAATTAAAGGTCGTCATCCTCCCACAGGTTTACATTATTGAAAATTTAGTGAGTATCTGGCTTTAAAAATGACTTCTTTGGGAAGCTGGGATTAAGAACTATTTTTTGTTTTGTTTTGTTTTACCCTAAAAGTCCTAATTTTATTAGATATGGGAAATTTTGTGGCGGGCCCTGTCTTTTGCTGTGAACTTTGTCCCAGTGTACTTGTTCTTTTATTTTAAAAAGGTTATTTCCTACTTGTACTTCATTCTCCTCTCGTAGCAAAGTTGCATTATGTCTGGGAAATCTTAAAAGATTTTGTTGTAAAACCATGGCTAAATTTTAATAATTATTTATTCTTTATAATTTGCCTCTTTTTAAGCTTTTATCTAATTTTTTCAAATTATCAGAGTCAGACTTTTTGAATCTCAAGCATTTGGCTTTCCAAGTCTTTTAAAATGTTTTCTTGTATCTTTTAGAATAGTTTTTTCTTTGTAGTCCCTATACTTGATAATTGCCAAGTAAATATTATTTTGACGTAGGCCTACAACATTTATCAACACTTCTCTATTTGTTACATTAAAGCAAAAATTCTTTACTTCAGTGTGATGCAGAAGAAAAGGATCGAATTTTGGAATAAGCAGAGAGGACTGTAAGAGATAATTAAAATTTGATTGGATTCATTCTTTTTCAGAAATGCACTTAGATAGAAAGTATAATAGTTTCATTCCTTTCACTGAACTACATCCTAGAATACCCCCCTTCACATTTCTGGGCCATTCTAATGACTGACTTTTCCACTAATCTTTAACAAGTTTGCTTAAGATTTCAACTTGCCATGAAGTATTTGCAAGCACACTAACATAAAAATGCCACTAAAGTGTTAAATCCAACACTTACTTAAATTGGTTAGATACATCACATATTCAATTTAACTTTCTCTCTGAGAAAAGTTAATAACTGGTGAAAAAGGAGAATTAAAACTATGCATATGTTTCTGTAAATGTTTTTAGAATATTAGAGAATGGCTTGTATTACTTGTTAAATATTTTATTCCCTGAATTTCCAGTTATTTTTGAGTCAGATATATTACCTGATGATTTGCTAAGTTTTTCCTTAAGAAATAGCGTCAGCAGCATGTTAATTGCCTGGTTATATTTACCCCAGATGTTTTCAAGATCAGCATGGACTGCTTCAGCAGCCCGGCTAGCTCCAAAGAAAATGAGATTTGGGTTTACAGTGTGAGCTATAATCTGATTTTTATTTTGTCTGAACCAGGTATTTAGCATAATTAGAAGCTTATTACTCAATTCCCTAGAGGAATGGCAGAAAATAGAAATGAACTTTGGGGGCATATAATAGCATAAAAGTTCAGCTGAGAATGTGAATTTTTCCACTTTTAAATTCCTCAGAGAGCAGTAACACTGCCCTGTCCCCTACCCCCAATGAACCCCGGATACTTCAAGAGTTCTTGTTACTAAGATGTCACTAGCAGAGATTCCTCTATTGACCTTTGGGCCACATCTCCTCCCTACTTCAGATTTTGAGGTGACCTAGACCTGAGTGAAGATCAGCTTCTGGTAAAGATTGCTTTGCAGGGTAAGACGACCCCTTGGTGCCTTCTTTCGGGCTGGTCCTTGGATATTTAGAGGTGACAGGCTCGATTAATTATTAATAGCCGCTCTTGCTTGGCCTGTTACTTTATCTCCACTGCAGGTCTGCATGCATACCAAAGGCAGGCAAAGCATTGACCAGGGGAAATTGATCTGGAAGTTAACATCCTCCTATCTGGGATATGATGAGATTTCCTCTCTCTCTCCCTCACTCCATTCCATCTATCTAACCCCTGATATCCCATGAGAGGAAGATAATCTTTGGTAAAATAAAGAAATGGGAACTTGGTTAGCATAATAACACATCAAAGTTGTGGAGAAGATAGTCTGTTTTGCAGATGGTCCCTTCCTAATAAAGGGAAGGATTCGAAACTTTCTCCCAGAAATACACAGTAAGAGCATGCTCATGCTCAGTCTCGCTGCAGATCCTTAAGACTAGGACTGGCACACCTAGTCAGGCCAGACGAATAGAGAAGACCAAAGAGATCATGGGGCTTAGGGAGGTAAGAAAAAGAAGGACCAGAGAAGGGATTTCTAAAGTGGATTCTGTGGGGGTTGAAGTAGACTCCATGGAAAAGGTAAGAACGTCCTTTGAACTACTTTCTGGGGTAAGTGTGTATTCATGATCAGTGAGTGGTAAATTGGTTTCATTTCTGTTATTAAACTGCACCTATGCATATTTGCAGCCACTGAAGGTGAAACTGAGGTATATAAAAATACAGGGAGATTCTAGCTTTGGATGAAAACACAGCCTACTGGCTGGACCCATGTTTTTGGGGTTTTTTTGGTAGTGAACCTCTGGAGTCAGTATCATCAAAATATCATTTCCAAGTTGAAAACTCAATTATTTCCCTTTTTTATAATAAAAAATCGAGTTTGGAAACTCTTTTTTGTAAATAGTCAGGATCCACAAGCAGATTATGCACTAGTTAAAGAGGGTAGAAGATTCATTCTGGTTTGCAAGAAGCAATTTTCCTTCTAGAGATTGTCCATTAGTCTGGGAGCAAAACTATCCCTAAACCAGCGTGCCTTAAAATGAGGTTTCTGGAGTATATTCATCAGGAACACCATGTATTCGTTAAAATGCATAGTCCTGGGCTCGAGCCAGAGGCCAAGCATGTGCATTCTTCCTGATTTCTCGTGCTTAGTATGTTTGAGTCTGTGCTGAAACAGTGCTGATCAGGTTCACATCAAGTTCCCCACTTTCTCTCTTCCATTTCCCATCTCTCACTATATCAGCGTTACATTTAAGACCCTTGTGTGTCTGTGAACTCCTAGATGATAAAATTATGGCTCTCATGTTTGCTATGATATTTCTAACATCTGTGATTGTGCTTGGAAGACAGAAGAGTTTTGATGAGCATTTGTTGAACTGGTTGAATTAAATTGAGAAGTAGCAATACAGTCACACTTATGAGAGAAATAGAGCTGTTTGCCTGAGACATGCTGTGCCAGACAGTGAGAAGTAAGGACTAAAGTCTTCCTCACAGTTAGTGCCTACCTGCTGCCTGTGAGTGGGAAACATTTCATTTGAGGAGGATGGGTGGGAGAGGAACATGAGACGATTCCTTCTATTCCATTAATTGCGGGTAGCTTTCCATTGCCCATTCTCCAGTTTTCCTGCCAGTCCTTTGTGCTGTTCACAGCTCACTGGCACAGTCATAACAGAGGGTGTATTTTGCTTTGGTCTTAGTCTCACTGCTAAGGGAAAAAAAGCAGTTTTGTGTGTTTTCCCAGGGAGATGCTGTACCAGGACACTTTTCCCAAAGGACCCTAGCTCTGATTCTTTATATTTTTATTGCTTTAGTTTTGTTTCCTTTCTATCCTCGCTAATGTTAATAAAATGCATGCCATAAAAATAGACTCCTGAGGACATGAAAGGACAGACCTCACGGCCGTTTCTCTGCGGGCAAAGACTCTGCTCTCTAGTCCCCTAACATTGTTGGGTTTGAAGGTGGCCCTCCACGACACCTTTCTGTTCACAACAGAGCTGCGCAGGTCCTCTCCCTGCCGTGACAAGCCTCTGTCTGTTAAGAGGATGATGCTAAATTCTTTCACTGTCTAGATTGTGCTCCTCTCTCCCCAGCTGTTATCAGGAGTGTCTAAAAACAGTATTCTACAGCTGTGTGACTGTCGTGACGACTGCTATCTAATGGGAAGACATTCAGTGTTTGCTTCTGGACACTTCCTTTGTTTTGTTTCTTTCCAATACGAACATTAAAGGATACATTCAAACCCATGAATGAACTTGAACTTTGCCAGTGAGGAGACTACCTGGATTCTGGACTTTACCTTGATGACACTTAATAAACTTTTATTATTCTCTTATTGGTAATCTTTACAAATCCTCATCAGAGACTGCAGGAGTGATGCTTCTTAGGGTTTCTTGTAAACATTCTGGAAGGTCCTTGACCTCTTGGGAAGGACAGAGTCTCCGCTCAGCTTCCAGCTGCTGAATCTTCCTTTCCTTTTCCTCTAAAACTTCTTCCAGCTGAGTGATCTTCTCAGTCTGAAGGGAAACCTGGGTTGACAACTCCATAATCAGGCTAATGTTTCTATCACCTTCTTCCACAGGTGGGAGATCTCCACAGAACTCTTCCATCAAGTTGTCTTCTAAAGCAAACAAGAAAAGGAAAGCCTGAGAAGTTTTAATTGGATTTCCCAGAACTCAAAGAGAGGAAAGACACAAAAGATTCATTTCTCACGTTCTTAAAAGAGAGCGCGGATGTTACATCATCTGGTTAGATACCCTGAGAATAAAATCTGGACCCAGCGAGGGGAAAGATTCTGGGTGCTCATGAAAAAAGAACTTGGAACTCTCTTGAGAATAAGGAGAGTCAGCCCTGCCAACTCTTTTTTATACACATTTAACTTCCAATTAACCATGGGAATGAGCTGTCCTTGAAAATCCAATCTACAAACAACAGTCATCCCAAGTTTCATGTTATTCCTTCCCTTAAGAATCTTTCACAAGAGCTACATCAAGTAGAATTACACTTCAATTTGAATTTTAATTCGATTAAAAAAAAAAAATAAGGCCGGGCGTGGTGGCTCACGCCTGTAATCCTAGCACTTTGGGAGGCTGAGGCGGGCGGATCATTCAAGGTCAGGAGTTCGAAACCAGCCTGAGCGAGACCCCGTCTCTACCAAAAATAGAAAGAAATTAATTGACCAACTAAAAATATATATACAAAAAATTAGCCGGGCATGGTGGCGCATGCCTGTAGTCCCAGCTACTCGGGAGGCTGAGGCAGTAGGATCGCTGAGCCCTGGAGATTGAGGTTGCTGTGAGCCAGGCTGACGCCACGGCACTCACTCTAGCCTGGGCAACAAAGTGAGACTCTGTCTCAAAAAAAAAAAAAAAATAGGTTGTCTTTGCCCTTTCTGGAAAGTGATGATGAGAAAAGACTAATTTCTTAACCTGAGTCAGCTTTAGAGTTGGCAGGGGTGTAAGTTGAAGTGATTCAGGAAAACTCTATTAGCATGGTATTGTCCATAAGATTCATTTCTTTTAGGGTCTGACAGCTTCTCAGCATTTCTTAATAAAGTCACAAATACCTCTTGGACATGGAAACATTATCAATTTCTATCAGCTAACCCCTCAAATAAGAATAAAGGCCTGAGAAAGGAGGGAGAGAGAGGCTCCATAAGCGATAGGGAGTCCTTGAGAACAAACCTCACTGGCCCCTCAGACAGCTGAGCTCCTCAAAGCAAACCCCGTCTGGCCAGCCGTTAGCAGCAGCGTCCTCCCGGCCACTCCTGAAATTTCCATCATTACATTTAT
Source organism: Microcebus murinus (assembly GCF_040939455.1). Taxonomy (NCBI): domain Eukaryota; kingdom Metazoa; phylum Chordata; class Mammalia; order Primates; family Cheirogaleidae; genus Microcebus; species Microcebus murinus. The sequence goes on along the minus strand of NC_134114.1, from coordinate 98,113,816 downwards.
CGGAGCATATAAAAGGCAGACTTAGGTATAAATAGTAGAGATGTCAAGGGCTTGGGTATCATTTCAGGAATAATGGCTCTAAAAATGTACGAATGAGCCTGACCTGTGGTCTCTACCGTTGATTGCTGTACTCGAAGCGATCAATAATCCAGCACACATGCAATCCCCAGTGAAAACAAATCCCACAGCTGTACCTGAGAGAACCATGACTGTCAGCTCTGGGTACCTGCTGTGCCTGCTACCGCGGGTGCCCACACGCCTGCTGAAGGTGGGCAGTTTGGCGTGGCAGTGCACGCACACAGGAAACACCCTCTTCCCAGCAAACGGAGTTCACTGGCAGCCGTCAGTTCCCAGGAGAGCACTCCGCGGACGCTGGAGCGCCAGACTGCCGTCGGCAGGATGCTTTTGGCTCCACAAAGTGATCAGAGGAGAGATCAGGCTATTCTCTGCTCTTAGAAATTATTATCAGTTATTTATTAAATTGTAAGAATCCATGGAAAAATGTTTATTTTGAATTTTTATTCCAGTATTTAAAGTTCTAATCATATTTAAGGAGATATTTGTTGGTTTGGGCAGCTTTTATAGGTTAGATAAGACCAATGAAAAAAATCTCAAATTTCGAAGGAACATTTAGTTCATTGTCTTTGCAATACACCTGAGCTTTCCAGACCCGGAGAGAGGCCATATGGCAGGAGACCCTCCTCATCTGCTATGTGACATGCCAGGGTCTCACCTTTCCTTCCATATGGCCAGAGCTGTACTGTCCAATATGGTAGCCACTAGCCACATGTGACCATTAAGCAATTGAATGTCACTAGTCTGAATTGAGATTGCTATAAGTATAAAATACATATTTGATTTGGAAGATTTAGTTTAAAAAATGTGAAATAAAGACCCTGAATATCAAAAGCAATTCTAAGCAACAAAAACAAAATGGAAGGTATTAATATGCCAGATATCAAACTATACTACAAAGCTGTAGTAATTAAAACAATCTGGTATTGGCATAAAAATAGGAATATTGACCAATGGAACAGAACTGAGAATCCTGATATAAAACCATCCTCATATAGCCATCTAATCTTTGACAAAGCAGACAAAAACATATGCTGGGGAAAAGGATCCCTTTTCAATAAATGGTGCTGGGAAAACTGGATAGCCACTTGTAGAAGGCTAAAGCAGGACCCACTCCTTTCACCTCTCACAAAAATCAACTCACACTGGATAACAGACTTAAATCTAAGGTATGAAACTATTAGAATTCTAGAGGAAAATGTTGGAAACACTCTCCTAGACATCTGCCTAGGCAAAGAGTTTATGAAGAAGTCCTCAAAGGCAATCAAAGCAGCAACAAAAATAAATAAATGGGACATGATCAAACTAAAAAGCTTCTGCACAGCCAAAGAAACAGTCATGAGAGTAAACAGACAACCTACAGAGTGGGAGAAAATTTTTGCATCCTACGTATCCGATAAGGGGTTGATAACTAGAATATACTTAGAACTTACGAAAATCAGCAAGAAAAAAAATCAAATAACCCTATTTAAAAATGTGCAAAGGACTTGAACAGAAACTTTTCTAAAGAAGACAGAAGAATGGCCAACAGACATATGAAAAAAATGCTCAACATCTCTAATCATCAGAGAAATGCAAATCAAAACCACAATGAGATATCACTTAACTCCAGTGAGAATGGCCTTTAACAAAAAGACCCCGAACAACAAATGCTGGCGTGGATGCAGAGAGATAGGAACACTCCCACACTGCTGGTGGGACTGCAAACTAGTTCAACCTGTGTGGAAAGCAATTTGGAGATACCTTAAAGCGATACAAGTGAATCTACCATTTGATCCAGCAATCCCATTACTGGGCATCTACCCAAAAGATCCAATGACACTCTACAAAAAAGACACCTGCACCCGAATGTTCATAGCAGCACAATTCATAATTGCAACACTGTGGAAGCAGCCCAAGTGCCCATCAATCCAAGAATGGATTAATAAAATGTAGTATATGTATACCATGGAGTACTATTCAGCTTTAAGAAACAATGGTGATATAGCACATCTTATATTTTCCGGGTTAGAGCTGGAACCCATACTACTAAGTGAAGTATCCCAAGAATGGAAAAACAAGCACCACATATACTCACCAGCAAACTGGTATTAAATGAGCAGAAGCTAAGTGGACACATAGGTACTATAGTAATAGGGTATTGGGCAGGGGGTGGGTGGGTATATACATACATAATGAGTGATATGTGCACTGTCTGGGGGATGGTCATGCTGGAGACTCAGACTTTTAGGGGGAGGAGGGAAAGGGCATTTATTGAAACCTTAAAATCTGTACACCCATCATATGCCGAAATAAAAAAATATGTGAAATATCATTAATTTTTTTACATTGCTTATGTATTAAAATGACATTTTGGATATATTGTGTTAAAATATATTTTGAAAATAGTTTCATTCATTTATTTTTACATTTTTCAAATGTAGCTAGTTGAAAATTGCAAGGTGGCTGTGGGAAGACACTGAGGAGGAATGGAGATGCGGCACGGCAGGGGACAGGGGCCTTGGCGAGGCACAGGGTTGGGGCACTGGGATCCTCTCTCCTCAGACGTGCCTGTCTGCCATCTCTGTTCTCTTTGACCTCTCCTTCCACCTCTTCTCTCCCCAGTCTTTCCTCTGCTTTCAGAAGAAGTTATTTTGAACCAATTTATAAAATGAAGGATTTTCATACCACTTCTGGTCAAACTGGTCAACAAGTTTTTTTTGTGTGGATAATGAAGTATAGGTAGAATACGTTGTTCACCTAGTGATAAAGTGGCAAAAAAGGCAGCAGGTGGCATACACAGGCAATCACAGTCGCTGGGCTTGCTACCTCTGTCTGGAAGAGAATGATAGAGGAAGAAGGTAGAAAGAAAAGGAAAAGGAGAGGAGGGGAAGCAGGTGTCTTAGTGTGCTCAAGCTGCTATAACAAAACACCATAGACTAGGTAAATTAAACAACAGAAATTTATTTCTTATAGTTCTGGAGGCTGGAAGTCCCAGCTCCGGGCGTCAGGATGGCAGGCGGCAGTGAGGACTCTTTCAGGGCTGGCTTCTTGCTGCACCCCCACATGGCTATGAGAGAGAGACCAACACTCTCTCGTGTCTCTTCTGATAAGGGCACTAACTCCACCATTAAGGCCCCACTCTTATGACCTTATCTTAGCCTAATTACTTCCCGCAGGCCCCCGATGTGAGCACATTGGGGATTAGGGTTGCAACACATGAATTTTCGGGGCACATGGTTCAGTCCAGAGCACAGGAAGAAGACAATTGGAAAAAGAGTAGAGCAGGAACATGAAGCTGAAAAAATGAGAGCTGGCACAAGAGCTTGGATTCTCACTGTACTGTCTTCATGTATGAAGTGAAAATGCTGTAGGGAGACAAACTAAAGGTGATGGACACCAAAAGAGGGAATTTCCCATACAAATATATTTTACTATTAGACAATTTTCTACACAACATTTTTGTTCCATTTCTAAAGACATTACAACTAACAGAATGTTTTAAAAATCTTCAACAAAGTAGAGAACTCCAAGAGCGTCACTTCCTATTTGTATTGGAGAGTGTCCGAGGTGAGCCCAGCGAGTTCCCGGGCTCCACCACTAACCAGCCTGCTTCTCTCCGCGCCCAGGCTCCCTCGTCTGTGACAGGAAGGGCGTGCGCCCAGGCCATGCTGCCTGAAGCCTGGCGGTGCTGTTATCTGACCAGATAATCTCAGCCTCAACTCCACACCCAGACACTCCAGGTGACCCAGAGATTGCAACAGGAAAGGCTCTATCATGCGTGTGAGAGAGGGGACAAACCTGATTCTCCACAGTCGGTATGAGCTCATCACTCTCGCCACGACTGCGGAGGTTCTCACAAGCACTCACCGTTTTTGTCATTTCCCTCCTTCTGCCTTTGCTTGAGACAGAAATGAGGCAGGAGTGAGGATGAGGGTTTAGGGTTATGGCAAAAAGGTGACAGGAGAGGGTGGTGGAAGTTGAACAGAGTTTGAAAAATTTAGAAAGAGTGGAGACAGTAGATTTCTGCCTGGGACTGGACAAGCTCTGTCACTTTTCTATGTCAGCCTCGAAAGACCACAGGTCTAGAAGAAGTTGTGACATTTGTCTTTGGCCATTTCTAGCTTCCCATTCGTCACACCCTCAAAATCTTCATGCTTTTAGTGAAGTGCCACATGAGCATTACGTCAAAAATGACTAATAATAAGTAAATAGGTACCAGCAGAGGTCATTGTAGCTGAAGCTTAGAAACTGAGAATTGGAATGTGTGTGGGGGGCTCTCTGGTCTCTCGCCTGCCACCCAGTACAGGAACTATTTCTGAAACATCTCTACGATGATTTTCTAAGCTAGTGGTTCTCAGACACTGGTGTCCCTAAAGCTCTTCATAGGTTGGCTGTTAAACTGTAATCAATGAGTAAAATCTGCATTTTGTCATCACTGCGGCTGCACACTGTTATGGGGAGATCTGATGGATGGAAAACTTCCACAGACAGACTGGGAGCACAGTGGGGCATGGCTTGTTGCTAATCAAAGAAGGTGTGGTGTCATATTAGGTCAAAAGAGCTAGAACAGGTGGAAACATTGCTTCATGACTCCAGGAAGTTAATAGTTTTCTGTAAACAGATACAGGACTGAAATGTAACCCAGTGAATGGCAGGAAGACTTTTTAAAGATTTTCTAAATACTTCTTTCTAAAGAGGCATGTTCCCCATTAGATCCTTTTACTGGTGCCACCAAAAAAGCATGCATTAAAAAGAGAAATGCTGAGAGCCACTGATCTAGTTTCTTTTTTCTTTTTTTTTTTTTTTTTTTGAGACAGAGTCTTACTTTGTTGTCCAGGCTAGAGTGAGTGCCGTGGCGTCAGCCTAGCTCACAGCAACCTCAAACTCCTGGGCTCGAGTGATCCTTCTGCCTCAGCCTCCCGAGTAGCTGGGACTACAGGCATGCGCCACTATGCCCGGCTAATTTTTTTTTTTTATATATATATATCAGTTGGCCAATTAATTTCTTTCTGTTTATAGTAGAGACGGGGTCTCGCTCTTGCTCAGGCTGGTTTTGAACTCCTGACCTTGAGCAATCCGCCCGCCTCGGCCTCCCAAGAGCTAGGATTACAGGCGTGAGCCACAGCGCCCGGCCTGATCTAGTTTCTGATTCAAATACCTCTAACAGTTGTTCCCAGCCAGATTATAAGTATCCTCCATAGTCATTTTCTGTACACTCATTCATCAGTAATTAATGATTGGGACCCAAGAGAATGACTAAGACGCGATGCTGGCTCCTGCAGCCCCACAGTGGGGCAGGGAAGAGGCCCTCTGAGCCAGGCTCCAGACAGCGTTCGGGGTTGGCCTAACCAACGCCTCCGATGGGTGCTCACTCCTGACAGTTTACTTTTCTCTCTGCCTTTCAGGCTAATGAGGAGGCTGCCAAGTATTTGCTCAACAAGAAAGACTCTTACCGGTGAGGTGATTAAACACCTCATTCCACCAGAGCCACCCAGGACCAAAGACCACGCCAGCCCTGCTCTGACTCACGGCCGGCGCCCCTGAGGGCTGGCGCGTGTGTCCGCAGACTGCGTCATCTCTGGCCACACTGCGACTTGCAAACTGGCACATCTTCATAAATATACCCTTCCCATGTCAATGTAAGAAACAAGCAGAACAACAGCGACAACCTCCCAAGCTTTCCAGCCTTCTCTGGCCTTTCACAGCGACCGTTAGGGAATGGCAATTCTCTGAAGCAAATGATTGATTGAATGTTTTGTATTCTTTGGGTACAAATATTTTACCTATTAAAAATCAGATTAGTCTTATAGCTTGAAGTTTTCTCCATCCTCCTCCTGTAATGTTTTGATTTGTACCAAGAAAGCAGTCTCTATAGCACCAAATGTCTGACTGCAAAGGCGTTTCAGCACCCTTGCGCCAAGGCTGTGAGCACTCACAATACATCTGATGTTGACATATGTTAATTGATTTGGAAAAAACAAGCAGCATTATAAGAATAGATCTGAATAGCAAACAGGTTTGGCCAACTAAGAAAATTAAAATGTAGCATGACATTTGATGGGAATTTTTTTTCTTTTTTCCCATATTCCTCCATTGCTAGGAATTTTTGATATCATACTGAAAAATAGTCTTATAATAGGATTATGTTTTAGAGGGACAATTTGAGGTGCAATGGCTGACTGGAGGGAATATGTCTTTACCTAACAGCAGGCCCAAATCTAAGAGCCTGCAAAGATCTGTTTGGTATGTGCTGTAGGAGGGACAGTCACCCAGTGGGAGCCCTGACAGAAGGGCCACCTGACGCCGTGGGCAGCGCTCCAGGAACGGTGGACAGAGGCCGTTGGACACCTGGCGAAAGGGAAAACGGGATCGGCACGGGCAAGAGAGGCGGCACAGGGGGCAGTCGTTGTCAGCGTCTCCGTCTGCCCAGGCTGCTGCAGTGTGCCACCGACGGGTAATTCATGCACAACAGGCATTCATGCTCACAGTTCTGCAGCCTGGGAAGTCCCAAGATTAAGGTGGCAGCCGGTCGGTGTTCAGCGAGGGCCTCCGGCTGCGTCCACACGTGGTGGAAAAGCCAACAGGCTCCCTCAGCTTCTTCTACTAATGTAAGGGCGCCAATCCATGCACGAAGGCTCTGCTAGTGATGTCGGCTTCTGCAGCCTGCTCATGACCTCGTCACCTCCAAAAGCCCTCACCTTTTGGTAACATCACCCTGGAGATAAGATTTTGACACGTGCATTTTGACAGCCACAGACATTCAGACCCTAGCACTGCACCAGTCCCCAGAACCAGAGTGAGGGGCCTGGCTGATGAGGACACTTTGAGGACTTGTTTAGTGTTTCGGGACTGTGCAGAATGAAAGCACGCATCTCTAACCGCTAGTGCTGGCTCCACTGGGGAGGCAGGTGGATCCTCTTGCAGTGCGAGGCGTGAGAGCCCAGCAGACCGGGAACCGCGGATCCTATCTTCCTGCTGAAGCTCACTCTGAGGCAGGTGCTCACCCAGGGGCCCTGCTCAGCATTTATTTAGATGGTGTCCTCTCTCGCCCAGCACAGGCGGGAGCATGGCAGTAGCTTCTCATCTGGGCACTCTGCTTCAGCTACTTTAGTCTGGTTTCAGCTCTGGACAGAGAGGTCTCATTAACATTTAAGTTAGGTCATGACGCTCTTGTTAAATCCTCCAATGACCTTTCATCCCACGTAGAGGAAACACCCAAGTGCTTACACTGACCTTCAAGGGGCCCTGTGTGACCTGGGCCCCTATACCTCCCTGACACACCTCCTGTCTCGCCTCTTCTTCTCTCCACAGTTAGTGGAGCATCTGCTCCGCTCCGTCTCCACGAGCCTCACGGCTCTTTTAACAGACCAGGCATATTCCTACTCTGGGGCCTTTGCGTTTGCTAATCCTCTGCCTAGACGATCGTACTTCACAAAGGAAGAGCTTTTTGATTGTTTTGTTCACTACTGTATCCCCTGCACCCCAAATAGTGCTTGGAATAGAGCAGCTATTCATTTGTAAAGTGAATAAATGAATCACCATAGAAAGGGCCTGTCCAAAGCTTTCCATTATTGTATCATTAGGATGTATATACAACCACAACGAGTAAGATGTGCAACGTTTGGGGGATGGACACGCTTGAGGCTCTTACTCGAGGGGAGATGGGGGCATGGACAATATATGTCATCTTATAAAATAAACAAAAAAACAAAAAAGAAGAAGAAAAGGATGGACCCTAACTTTCCTCCCTAGACACATTTTTTCAAACAATGCTTTTCACTACTGCATTTAAAAAATAATAATAAACTGTTGTCATTGCACAACAGTGCATGTAATGTCTCTGAGGTTTTTTCTGTTTTGTTTTTTGATAGAAAATGGAAAAGTTTGTCTGGGGGATCAACTAGTCCTCTTCCAGATCTGGGATTTAGATTCTATAAGCTACAAAAATGATTCCCCAAACCTGGCACCTGGGAAGCTTTGTTAATATGGAGAATACAAGACCTCATCTCTGAAATTCTTCTTGAGTGGATCTAGCAAGGTGCCTGGGAGTCTATAATTTTATAAAACTTCACAGGTAATTCTGATGATCAGCCAGGTTTTCACAACTGAATTTCTACGGACTTGCAAGAGGCACAGTGAACCAAGCTTTTGGCTAAATTCTAAAAGGTAGGACAGACACCTCCAGGCAAGCCTCTTCTTGACAAGGCTGCATATGCACAGCTGGAGCACGGAGCAGCCACATCTATCCTATTTGTTGCACTGGCTACTTGGCAAGGCTCTGCCTTTCAATGTTACTAGCTGGCTGAATGCATCCATGGTCATCCAAACCCCCCTTCTCCCCCATTTAATTAGCTTACATCCTAGCAACATCTTGCCGTTCTAACTTGGCTTAATTTTCTCTGAAACATCCAGAGAAAATGATGAGTGTTTGGGGGTTTGTTTTTGTTTTGCTTCTGTTTCTGTTTCAGTGGATGAATAGATCCATTTCCTCACAAGCTGGTCTGCAGAGGAGTCTCTCTTTTCCTTCCCATGAGGGGTGAGTGGGAAAGAGAGGGTGGGCCAGAGGCAGAGGAGAGAGATCACACCATGGGTGGAACCACAGTGCCTCCTTAGCTTCCAGAGAAATTTACCAGCATCAGCACCAACGCCTGGGGAGGAAATGAATCCCCTTCTGAACCCAGAGAGTTATTCTTGGAGCTTGCTTGCAGTCAGCACACATATCTAAGGAGGCTGATAAGAGGACTGGTGTTGTGTGGCATGGACAAATGGAATGATGTTGTAGTAATAATGGTATTGGCAGGGTCATTATGTAATAATGACAATGAAAATTATTTTTTCCCCTTGAGAATGATGGGATTAAGAATCCATTGTTTCTGTTTATCAGGATTTTGCTTGTTTTTTTATTTTTATTTATTTTTTTGAGACAGAATCTTGCTTTGTTGCCCAGGCTAGAGTGAGTGCCGTGGCATCAGCCTAGCTCACAGCAACCTCAGACTCCTGGGCTCAAGCAATCCTCCTGCCTCAGCCTCCCGAGTAGCTGGGACTACAGGCATGCGCCACCATGCCCGGCTAACTTTTTCTATATATATTAGTTGGCCAATTAATTTCTCTCTATTTATAGTCGAGACGGGGTCTCACTCTTGCTCAGGCTGGTTTCGAACTCCTGACCTCAAGCAATCCGCCTGCCTCAGCCTCCCAGAGTGCTGGGATTACAGGCGTGAGCTTCCGTGCCTGGCCTGCTTGTTTAAATTATTCAGAGGACTGGCCTTTGTGGAGAGAGGGTGAAGCAATTTTGATTTAGCTGATTTGACTTTGCTAGTAAATGTCCCTGATGACAGGACACCTGGATACTGTCATTTTTGTGTGCAAAACTTTGAGTGACAACCTATACCTTGCAACAAACAGCCCCTTCTGTTATTTTTTTCCTCACCCGTCCCTCATTTTCTTTCTTGTGGTTAGCCCTGGGATGACGATGATGGTGCCAGTGAGCTTTGCCAGCTCCCTGGCCCCTGTGCTAGGTCTGGAGTCAGTGCCTCCTGGCCGGAGTTAAGAAATCTGTGCATGAGGCACAATAAACTGCAAAAAGTACTATTGCAACTGAAGGGTCACACAGAATTTATTTGGGTTGTTCATTTATTTTTCCCTGAATACTAAAAATGAAGAAATCAGCTGCTACTGGTACCATCAAAGTGGGTTATTCACATAACTCTCAGAACAAATTCTCTAAGTGGTGACCACTCTATCACTTGAGAGTGACATTGCTGAGATTTGTTTTTACTTGTGTAAAACATCAAGCAGAGGAAGCTCTGAGGGCTTCACCTATAATCCTCCGCAAGCTTGCCAGAGCACTTTAAAAACAGGGAAGTGTGCAGGCAGAGTGGCGACCCTCCTCCAGCCATGTCCACAAAGATGGCCGAAACAATACCTCCCCCCAAAGATGTCCCCAAAGCGAAGTGAATGTCACCTTAGAGGACAAAAGAGACTGCAAATGTGATTAAGATAAGGGTCTTGAGATGGTGAGATTGTCCCAGATTATCTGGGTGGACCCAATGCAATCACAGAGGTGGTGCGGGGGAGGTAGGGTCAGAGCTGGAGAGAAGTATCTGAAGATGCCACAGTGCTGCCTGTGAAGCTGGAAAAGGCAAAAAAACAAAAAAAAAAAAACAACTGATAAAAGCAACACAGCCCTTTGATACCTTGATTTTAGCTCATTTTAGCTCTCATACCTGTTTTGGACTTTGGGTCTCTAGAACTATAAGATAATAAAATTTGTGTTGTTTCAACCTACTAATCTTGTGATAATTTGTCACAGCAGCAATAGAAAATGAATAGAAAAGAGAATTAATAAACATCTCAGTAATGACAAAAATCTATCCGCCAGAGGAGACCCAGAGAGTTCATTGAGGTGCAATATTGCCAATGGACTTGGATTTCAACTAAGAGCAACTGCGAGTTTCCAGACATTCATGGTGGTCTGGATTCCAGATCCTTCTGCCTTCTCTAGAGTCTTAAGCCATTGTTATTCTCTCTTCCTTGTAAATGTTAACCTTCCTACTGGCTCCAAGCCGGGAGTCAACAAGGAGCAAATAAGCCTGAGTAAACATTGAGCTAACATGCTCAATTGTAACCATCTTTAAAAGGATGTAAGACCCTTTCACTTCTTAATAACCTTCAGTTATTGCTCTATTGTTCTTCTCCCCTTCACAGTCAAATCTCTTGGATGAGTTGTCTATACTCTCTGTCTCCCTTTCCTCATGCAGTAGCCTCCTTATCCACAAGGGGTGTGTTCCAAGACTCCCAGTGGATCCCTGATACCACAGATCATGCCAAACCCTGTGTTTTTCCTATACACACATACCTATGGTAAAGTTTAATTTATAAATTAGGCACAGTAAGAGATCAACACCGATAACTAATAATAAAATAAAATGATTATAACAATATACTATAATAAAATTATGTGAATGTGGTCTCTCAAAACATCCTACTGTACTATATCAGTCTATTTTCAGACCACAGTTGACTTTGGATTACTGAAGCCTCAGAAAGCAAAACTGTGGATGAAGGGGGACTACTGCACCTTTCTCATGTCTCACTTTTGTTTTCTTTCTTTTGAAAGGGGAGTACTGCACCATTCTCATGTCTCGAAATTCGGCCTGGCCAAGGTTACTAAAATCACTAAATCCAATGAATTTGCTTCAAGTTCCTCTTGATCTCTAGACATTTGCACCTGTCGATAGTCCTTCTTGGAACTCTTCCCTTAACTTCCGTAACATGACATGGGTTTCCCCCAGTCTTCCAGGAGACTCCTTCGGTCTCATTCAGTGGGCTTCTCCTCAGAACAATCACTGCATGGAGATCCTTACACTTCTGGTCCTAACCTTTCTTCTTTCTCTCTACTAGTAATTCCATTAACTCCTGTGGCCTTTATTGCAATCTGTTGGTGTGAATGAGACTCAGATTTACAGCCCTAGATCAGACCTGAGCTCTGGACCCCAGGCCCCATATGAAGATATCTCATAAGCACCTCATATATAATATGTCCAAAATGGAACTCATTACGCAGCCTCTGAAATTGATCTCCTACCAGTATTCCCTAGCTGAGTGAAGTGGCATCACCATGCATCTGCTTGCCACTGTCAGAAACATGGCAGTTCCTTTAGATTTCTCCTTCCCCCCTTGCTCTTCTATCCATCTTATCACAGGATCCCGTTGATCGAAACTTCTGAACATCTTTTAACTTTGTCTAATTGTCTCCATCCCCGTTAGGTCACATAATATGCTCCTGCATCATCCTTCACCTCGGCATCCTTTTAATTTTCATTCAAAAATTACATTCTAAATCTCTGTGGGGTACTATTTTATCAAGGATTTGTCCAAACTCCACAATTCCTTCTCGGCTTTAGTCACTTTGTGGAAATATAACAGACGGCCATAAGGAAGTAACGAGCTGGTGGGGTCACGTATCAGATGGTACAAGTGGACTTTGAGTGGCACAACTGAGCACTTGGATGTTTACTGTTGGAATTTAAAGGTTCTGTTCAGAAAAGACCAAGAGAAAAGTAGGTTTTAGGGAAGGAGCCATGGAAGTGGTTTAAGTGCATGAGACGCAGCACGAGAGCTGGACCCTTGAACACGAGAGGAACAGCTCACAGAAACAAACCCTCCAATACAAGCAATCATGTCTAACTTTATTTTTCATCAATTCTTTGTTTCATTTTTATTTTATGCAACTTGCTATTACAGTTCACAGTAATAAGACAATAGTACAAAATTAACTCAGGGATGGGGTGAGGGCCAGCGATGTCTCTGCTAAGTTAAAATGGAAGCATAAAAATGCCCCATTCTTGAGGACACCTTGGGGAACACAATTTTTTCAATTTCTTCTCTTTGTGGCATGCTGTTGCAATTTTATCAGCTTGATTTTATTTTTTTGCATTTTCAAGATGTAATTTCATCTTGAAATTACAAAGATAACTCAAAAGTGATGGAGAAATTCCCCAAGAGGGGACTCAAACAAGCTTTCCTTACTTTAGGAAATCTTTTGATATTCAGTTCAAATGTTAATTTACATAGATGTTTTCCCCATTAGTTATCTACTTTATCAGGTACATTATATTCCTTGAGAACATTATCAAAGCTAATGGTTACAGAGTTATTTTCAAGTTGGGCTCAAATCCAAGGCACTTTAGTGAAGTACAAAAAATTATCTAGGAAACTGATAGAAACTCGGCAAAATGCTTCTGCACTGATACTGGGAAGTTTTGTTATCTATATTTGGGATGTATTGTACATAAATAATATAAAAATTATGTTATATATAATTTTCAGGGATTTAGAGATGTCAAAGAACTCCCATGACTATGATTTCTTTTTTTTTTTCTATAGTCCCCTCCACTATACTTGTGAGACAGGAGGAAAGAGAGGGAGAAGGGTGAAGTGGGGGAAAAATAAACATTTAGAGAGCACCTACTCTATGTCCTATTACTAAACACTTGTTCAGCAATCACACCAAAGCAGAGTAAATATTTGTATCCTGTTGCTATTATTCTGACTGATACCACCAGAATATTTGTATAGATAGGAGCAGGCCTGAAATGTGCAGGTAACTTTCAACCACATCCCCTCACCCTGCCTCGACCACATGTGTCCACCGTCAGGTGTCCACAGAAGCCCACGGAAGCCTCGTCCCAGCAGCATCTCCTGCTGCTCTGCGCTCACGGCATGCCCATGGTTTCATACGCTGAGCACTTCTCAGTTGTTTATTGAATATTCTTGGCTTTAAAAGCTAAAACCACAGGCCAGGTGTCTCATTCTTTCTGTTTCTATGTATTATTAAACTCTGATCTAGCAAATGCTAAGAATCTTAGGAATTGGCAGCAGGGTTACCACTAAAGCTCGTGGGCATTTGTTCTGGCTACTTTCCAAGACGACCCTCCCAATGTCTGCTGGTTCTAACCACCTGCATAAACAAAGGCTCAGGTGCACATTTGTTTTCAGCAGGCCAACTTCTCATTGTGTCTCTGGCTTAATACAGGAATTATTTAAATTTAATTTTCTTTAATTAATTTAAAATTTAATCCGCTCAATTCTTCAAACTAAACTCAAACCTTTGAATGAGAAAGTGTGCCCCAAGTGTGAAAGTATCTGTTTCTTTTTAGGACTCAAGATTGGCTTTACTCAATCAAGGAAGGTGATTTTCAACTTGGGATTAGCCTAAGAATCAATATTGTTTGTGAATCAAAATCAGTCCAGGTGATTCAGCTCCTAATAACAGGACATGTGACTATCAGAAACTTATACAATGGGAAATTTATGATTGCAGGTAAGGTGAAGGTTGGAGGATTCTAGGGTTAGCTCATTTTGTTGCTCAAGAAAGCCAGGCTGGCTACTCTGGGATTTCTTGTGTCTCCCTTCTGTTTGTAAAGTGTCTGCATTCTTCACAAGGCATTGTCTAAAAGTTGGAAAAGAAAGTCCTGTCTTATCTCCCATTTTAAAAAGTTAGGAAATCTTCCATGATGCTTGCAACAGAATTTACCATATATATATATTTGTCCATGGTTATATCATATTCCTAGAGCGGCCGTTGACAATGAAAAAAAATCTCCATGATTGGTCAAGACTAATGAAAATTAGCATTCTGGGACAGATGGGGAGGACCCCTGAAATACATTATTTGCCTAAATCATGAATAAAATTGGGATTTTATCAGCAAGGAATAAGAGTGTCTTTTGTGTAGGTGACTCATAGTGTCTGCCACAGTTAACAAAACTGTTTTTATAGGGGGGAAATGGGCATTTATTGAAACCTTAAAATCTGTACCCCCATAATATGCCAAAATAAAAAACAAACAAACTGTTTTTATACCAATGCCAGTAACAGTGAATCATTCAGCACTATTTTTGTTCAAACAATCAGAAAGCCCCGCTCTGATGGGCTGACGTAATAAAGAGCAGGTATTGGCTCAGGAGACAGTGGTAGTTCTAGGCAATACTTGAACTGGTGGCTCAGTGGCGTGACTGAACACTTGGCTTCTTGTGCTCTCCCTGCTCTTTCCTCGCACTGTCAGCTTCGTCCTGAACCTGGTGCTATTTTTGCAGTCAGATGGCTGCCACCGTCTTCTAGGGGGATTCTTCTTTCTTTCTAGTGTCGAAGAGAGTCTCTACCTGTATTTACTACATAAAAATAGGCAGCTTGCTTTTCCCGTAAGCTTCAACAAATATCTCTTACATCCCATTGGCTCACTTAGATTACAAATTCATCTCTGAATCAGTTAGTGGGCTACACAGTTAGTGTTTAAGCTTACAATGTTGTAATGCAATTTATAACAGTAATTTTCTGGCAGAAATGAAAGAAAATCAGAAAGACAATTGAATGAATGAATGAATACACAAATAAATAATGCATAAAGCCCCCCCCAATTATTATGAATTTCATATTATAGTCATTTTCTTAGTAAGAGTTTCAATAAATTGAATAATTGTTGTCTAGAAGATAGCTTAAAATAAAGCAAATCATAAAATAAAAATAGGAAACATCTAGTGAAAGTCACACCTGTATCAAAATTGTGTCGAAATAAGAAGCTAGTTGTTTCAGACACAATTTATTGATTTTGACAAAGACTAAGAATTTATTCATTGTGACATATTGATATTGGGGAAATTAAATTAATCATTTTTGGCTAAAGAACTAATATAGACAATTAGTTTAGGTCCAAATTTGGCTTTGATATTTATCATTTGAAGAGATTTTAAACATCAATATAAATAAGAAATAGTATTAGTAGGATGTACTTTTAGTGCATAATGATGTTTAATGCCTGAAATGTCAGCATTTCTGGCATGGCTCCCATATACATCACAAAGTAAAGAGAAATTATTTACATATTCTAAAATATACCCCTGGACAAACTAATGGTGTCCAAGAGACAGGGAGTGAATTACATGACCCAGTAGGGGAGGGAAGGCAGCTCCCAAATGAAGCAAGGGGAGGCTCCGGGCCTATCCTCACAGGTGTGGCTACTGCAATAGTTTCTTAAAACCCTGGACAAATTAGACCCTCTGTGTGCTGGCCCCTTCATTTATGGAATAAAAATGTTAATCTATATAAATAATGGAAATTTTCCCCAACTCTAGAGTTCTATGTGTTAAGGACTTTAGAAGTTTGAGCATATACTCCCAACGTGTTGATACTTAACATAATGCATTGTGTCGTGATGCACACACTGACATCTCAGCCCCTTACGCTCGGTGCGTCAGCCATGCTGTCCCTGTGCTGCCCGGTGCCGGGTGCGTGGTAAGTGTAAGATTCCTGCTGAGTTAAATTGAAGGTAATGATTGCAATGATAACTCTGACTTCTTCAGGAGGTGCATGGGTTAGAGTAAATCGCTTATTTAGTGTCTCTGTCATATCACTAACGACCCCCAAACTACTTGTCAGTCCTCTTAATGAGAAAGGAAGGGCTGCATGTCTGTCACTTTAAATCGACAGCTTAGTAGGAAGGCAGGTAGAAAATTTATAGGGCCAAAAGCTAAGCCTCTTGTGCTGAACAGCCAGTTGGTGAATGCAAAAGAAAAATTCTTGAAGGAAATCAAAGTGCCATTCCAGTTAACATGCAAAGGATAAGAAAGTGAAAGGGCCTTATTGCTGATAAGGAGAAAGTGTGAGTGGTCTGGACAGATCAAACAGCCCCAACATCCCCTTAAGCCAAAGCCTAATCCAGAGCAAGGCCCTAAATTTCTTCAATCCTATGAAGGCTGAGAGAGGTGAGGAAGCTGCAGAAGAAAAGTTTGAAGCTAGCAGAGGTCAGATCCTGAGGTTTAAGGAAAGAGGCTGTCTCCATGATATAAAGGTATAAGGTGAAGCAGCAAGTGCTGATGGAGAAGGGGCAGCAAGTTATCCAGAAGATCTAGCTAAGAGAACTGATGAAAGTGGGTGCACTAAACAACAGATTTTCAGTGTAGATGAAACAGCCTTATACTGGAAGAAAATGCCATCTAAGAGTTTCATAGCTAGAGAGGAGAAATTAATGCGTAGCTTCTAATCTTCAAAGGACAGCTGAGCTGACTCTCTTCTTAGGGACTAAAACAGCTTGTGGCTTGAAGTTGAAGTGAATGCTCATTCGCCATCTGTAAATCCTAGGGCCTTTAAGACTTATGCTAAACATATTCTGCCTGTTCTCTATAAATGGACAACAAAGACTGATGATAGCCCATCTGCTCCTAGCATGGTTTACTGAATATTTTCAGCCCACTGTTAAGAACTACTGCTCAGAAAAGAAGCTTTCTTTCAAAATATTACTGCTCTTGGACAATGCACCTAGTTAACCAGGAACTCTGATGGATATATACGAGGAGATTAATATTTTTTAAATGTCTGCTCACACAGCATTCATTCTGCAGCCCATGGATCAAGAAGCAATTTTGACTTTTACTATTTAAGAGTATTTTTTATAAGACACTTTGCAAGGCTATAGCTGACATAGAGAATGATTCCTCTGATGGATTTGGGCGAAGTAAATTGAAAAACTTCTGGAAAGGATTCACCACTTTAGATACCAGTAAAACCATTATGCTTCACAGGAGGAGGGGAAAATATTGACACTAACAAGAGTTTGGAAGAAGTTTATTCCAACCTTCATGGATGACTTTGAGGGCTCAAGACTTCAGTGGAAGAATAACTACAGAAGTGATAGAAATAGCTAGAGTATTAGAAGTGGAATCTAAATATGTAGTTGAATTGCTCCCATCTCACGATAAAACTTCAATGGATGAGAAGTTGCTTCTTATAGATGAGCAAAGAATGTGGTTTTTGAGATGAAATCTACTCCTGCTTAAGATACTGTAAACATTTTTGAAATGACAATCACTTAACCGATAAACCAGTGAAAGGGTTTGAGAGGACTGACTCCAGTTTTGAAAGGAGTTCTACTGTGGGTAGCTATCAAACGACATTACATATATAAACCTTTCATGAAAAGAAGAATTAATCAATGTGCCTAACTTAATTTTTATCTTATTTTAAGAAATTGCCACAGCTACCCCAACCTTCAGCCACCACCACCACCCTGATCAGCCAGTAGCCATCAACCGGCAAAGAGATTATGACTCACTGAATGCTCAGATGATTGTTGGCATTTTTTAGCAATAAAGTATTTTTAATTAAGGTGCGTACATTGTTTTTCGTTTGGACATAGTACTATTGCACACTTAAATAGACTACAATATAATGTAAACATAACTTTTGTGTGCACTGGAAAACCAAAACGTCTGTGTGCCTCACTTTATTGTGACATTCACTCGATTGCATCGGTCTGGAGTTGAACCTACACTATCTCTGAGTTATGCTGGTATTATAGTAGCTTAAAATATAAAATATATCCCTTAGATTCCTATTGTCAAGAATAATGTGACTATAATGGTCTATAAGTACTATTTACCTTGTGTCAAACATAAAATTCTAATATGAAGGTTTAGTGGGAAGGGATCAATTTATGTCCACACTTGGGCCCTTCCAATCTATTGCTGTGCAAGCTTGGCAGAGTCACTCAAAGTTTCTGTGCCTCAGTTTCTTCTTCTTTCAGTAGGCCTATCAATAAATACATCAGTACAGCATCTCATAATGTTGTAAGAAACAAGCGGGTTAATTCATGTTAAGTTCTTAGAATAGTGCTGGGACATAGTAATTGCTTAAGAAACATCAACTATAGTTATTATTGTCTGCATACTATTTCTAAGCACATCCCCCAAATCAAATTTGCCCGACTTCCTGTAAATAAACTGATATTTCTGTTTGTTAGAACGGACAAGTAAAAGTTTCCATTTGTACAGGTTTATAATCTCATAGTTCTATTTCCAAAATCTTCTGGAAAATTAAATTTTTTCATAGCTCATCTGGTGGCAAAATCTGACCTGATCTGATCTAAATTCTTTTGGCAGCAAAACCTGATCTGAACTTATGAAAGACTATTTATAGTATTTATACATTCCACTCAGTGTAACTATTAATAAATTTCATTATAGAGTGTTGCCCCAGACCCTACCTGGGTTATCTTGCCCATCTGAAAGATTCTACATTCTGAAACACATTTGGCCCCCAAGCCTTGGGTGAGAGGTTGAAGACCTATACTAGTCAGGGGAGACACTACAGAAGAAATTTCCATCTGTGGCTCTGTGAGGCAAGATTTATTAAATGAGGATGTGAGTTTCTCCAATTATAAACATCCTGAACTAATCAGCTCTCCAGATCCAAAAAATGTGGAACTTGTTTCCTGTACGGCATTCGCTATCACCAGGTCGATCTTACCTCCTACCAGCTCTCTCTGCTCTAATTTCCAGGGAGCAGTTACTTTGGTTTTGCACCATTTACCAAGTTATATTAATTCTGTCCCTCTCCCAATTATCTTAGTCTCTAACCCCTCCTCATTTCTATTCATATTTATGCAAATACATGATAAAGCACTGGTCAAAGCAAACTCGGACTGTTAGGCATAGGTTTGTAATCCTTCAGCTCTGTTCTTGGTTGCTTTTTCCATCTACCTCCACGGAGGTGAGCCAGGAATCAGGAGGGTCTTGTGAAGGGCATTGACCTCATTCTGCTCTCCGGCACATGCCCTGTCATGCTCGAACTACCGGTTGGAAGAACTCTCTAGTCTTCAGGCAGTTCATCTGGTTTTACCTCAGGAAGTTAACAATGGATTCCGATCTAAAAGGCCTATTTGTTTTAACTCCTGCTAAGATCTCCAGAGATGTCTAGGGGAAAATTCTTCTAAGACTCCTTCCTCTTTATCTTCATGGAGTCTAAATAAAGTCTTTCCATATGTTTAAAAATTCTTCAAATAGACTTAATCTCCACCTAAGATTTAACCACAGTAACTACAGCTGGGTTTAAACATCTGATTTCATTTCCATGCCTAACAGAAAGCAGCAGTCTGGGTAGAACAGAATCTGAAAATGTCTTTTCCAGGAGCTCAGGATTATTTTCTTTCTCTTTTGTGGTTGGGGAGGACTCGAGATGTCGAACTTGTTACCAAGGTGGCCAACTGAAGAGGTAAATGTGAGTTTAGAACAAATGGTAATCGAACAAGTGGAACACTTAATGCCCAGTGAGGTGAAGATACAATTTTAAAGAAAATATGGTAAAGTAGCATTTGTGTTTGAATTCTAATTCTAATTAACATGGCGAGGGCAGGGCAGCGTGGAGCTGTCTGTGGCTCTGCGATTAGGTGCGAACCTGGTTATGTGGTCCCCACAGCAGACCTTAGGAAGTCTCATGGAAGCATCGTGGAGCTCATGAGAGTTGAGCAGAAGAGGAGAACCTAGAGCGGAAACTTCCAGTTGCTCAAAAAATTTAAACGGAGAGTGAATGGTCCCTCCTCCCGGAGCAGTCCTGGGTATCTCAGATATGATAGCTCCTCAGAACACCGTCTTTTGATGGAAAGGAGTCCACGCACGGTAGGGGGCCGCACCCCTTGCCGGGGTGCCTCCCATCATCAAGGAGCCCCTTGTTGTCCCGTGATCTCTGCATCGACTTCCCAGAGTAAGTTCCAAACCTCTGAGGTTTGGAACCTAAACACTATGCTTAAAAAGTAAAATATAAAGTACAACTTTTTTTGCTAAGCTCAGAAACTTATTCTCAGTGGAGATAAGAACAAGACAGCTATGCAAGCCATATGCATACTGTTAGCAAGGACACACAATGTATGCTTTGAAGGGAAGCGACTGGCAGAAGAGCCTGGAGACATAGTCAGTAGCGTTTCCTCACTCCATGCAGTTTCCTTGTTCCCTGACAACATTTTCTTTCTTTCTTTTTTTTGTTTTTTTGGCAAGAGGTGGGGAGATAAATGGGTAAAGGGCTTTAAAAAAAGTGGAATAAGGTAAAAAATAGAAAATTATAATTCATTATCTTCCTCTTTCTCAATTTTACTGTATATTGTCATCCCTTCTGGGGACATAGAAGAAAAAATTCTCTCTGTATATATCTGTATCTATTAAATAATACATTTAAATCATAGACTGTTCCACCTTATGTTGCTGAGAGGAATATAATATGTGCTTTTTCAGCTTCCTGTGATCAATGTCTAGGCAGGGGTGTGGGATATGTCCATTAATATTGAAAGTAAGTGGCATTGTCTCTAGAATCGCGAGGATGTCACGGTTCACACACCAGCAGCAGGTTCATCTCCCAGCTTCGCTTCGGCCGTCAGAACACCCTGCGTTGCCGTTGGTGTTTGCCTGTCTATGTGCCTGTCCCTCCTCTGGCACGTACACCGCGCGGCGACGGAGAAACCGTCACTCGGCTGCCTAGCTCCAGGGCTCAAACAGTCCTCCGTCCCAGTGGCGTCCCACGCTGAAGTCTGTTGGGACACATCGTGCCTGTGAGACTCCGGGTATGTCTTGTGAAATTAAAGAGCGAGATCGTCACTGCAGGATCGGATGATCAGACTGATTGTGATGGGGACTGGAGGGAGCTATTGTGTGCTCTTACCAGATGATGTCCTTTTACACATCTTGAAGGTCACATTTTATATAAAAGTAAATATCTCGGTTGGCCAATAAAAGCCATGCAGAGCAAGTTTGTTTACGTCTAAAAAAATTACACAACGTACAAAGCCACAGGAAACTCACATTCTGCCTATCTTCATTTTCCAGCTAAGAAAGGAAATACGCTTCTCTCACAGCCTCCCGCTTTCGAATAACCTCAAAGGCTTATTCCCCATGGGCTGCGCTTTGGCAGAGCACTGCTTCGGGCCTGGGACGGGGTCATGAGAAACACTGTGATCTGGAGAGTCAGCGGTCCTCTACTCACTACTGGGCCCCACCTGTCTTGTGGCTCTCGTATGGGAAAAGAAATCTCCATGTTATCACAGCAGGGAAACAACGGGGCTTTTTGGGGAATTGCTACATACAGCTATTTAAACTCCTGCATATTTATTCAGTTCTAAACCATTACTATTTCAATACTGGGAGTTTATTGTTGTATGGATTTCCCTATTACACACCCAACCATTTATAAGCACAGCGGGGAAGTTTCCTTTTATATAGCATCAATATCTTGCTAGTTAAAGATGAATACATTAACCAGCTGTGTGTGGTGGTCCACACCTGTAATGCTAGCACTTTGGGAGACGGAAGTGGGAAGATAGCTTGAGGCCAAGAGTTGAGACAAGCCTGGGCAACATAGCAAGACCTCATCTCTACATAAAATAGAAAAATTAGCTGGGCATGGTGGCATGTGCCTGTAGTCCCAGCTACTCAGGAGGCTGAGGTAGGAATATCATTGGAGCTCAAGAGTTTGAGGTTGCAGTGAGCTATGATTACACCACTGCACTCTATTCCAGGCAACAGAGTGAGATCCTGTCTCAAAGAAAAAAAAAAAAAAAAAAGAAAGAAAAGAAAAGTATACATTAACCAACAAATGTGAGAAAGGTAGCATATTGTTTTCATCTGGGCATGAATTCTTTGTAATTTACTTAAGAAGCCAGTATAAAGACCTGCTGCCTATTCTTGAATGTTGAGCTTTTGCATTTTTTATTTAGTGAAGATGCCAATCACTTCTAAGAACCCACTAAATAGTGATCCAGTTTAAAGCTAGATAAATAGGCTGGGCGCCATGGCTCACACCTATAATCCTAGCACTCTGGGAGGGCGAGGAGGGCAGATCGCTCAAGGTCAGAAGTTCAAAACCAGCCTGAGCAAGAGCGAGACCCCATCTCTACTAAAAATAGAAAGAAATTAATTGACCAACTAAAAAATATATATACAAAAAAATTAGCCGGGCATGGTGGCGCATGCCTGTAGTCCCAGTTACTCGGGAGGCTGAGGCAGTAGGATCACTTGAGCCCAGGAGATTGAGGTTGCTGTGAGCTAGGCTGACGCCACGGCACTCACTCTAGCCTGGGCAACAAAGTGAGACTCTGTCTTAAAAAAAATAAAAAATAAAGCTAGATAAATATAGGATTTTACAATATGCCACCTTGAAAGCCAGAAAGGCATGTATCATTTTGCAGATGTGTAAGGAAGACAAAAAGGGTCTAGCCTCTAGCTTCAGGGAGAAGATGCAAATCTGAGGTCACCTTGTGGCTTTGGAAGCCCAGAAATGTCAGTCTTTCTTTGCAATACATTCTGATTATTTCCATCTTCAAACACTTCCTCTGTTTTGTCTAACTTTAACATAAGTCTTTTTCACACAGGTGCTTGTCTTGGCAGCCATAGGGGAAGTGAAAAAATTGTGCCAAATTAAAATGAGCTAATTTTGAAAATACAGAAATGTTATCCTTGTATTTATTCTTTTTCATAGGAGAGGCAATAAAGGCGATCTTAGAGATAAACTGCTATTCTGGTCTCTCCTAAGAAGTGAAAAAATATATAAACCATTCTGCCAAGTCTTGAATTTTTCTATATCAACCATAAAAATTTTAAAAATGAAAGTATTTATCATTAGTCCAATGAACTTCATTGAATTGTTGTCTTAGCACTTTAAAACTTAAAAACAAAATAACAAACTCTATTGGAAAGTGCCCTGGACCAAGTGTCAGAAAACATGAATGTTGCTTCTAATTCTTTCACTGACTAGCAATATGCCAATGGACAAATTGTTTAACTTTATAGCTTTTATAGTTGATGAGATTGGGACTATTGTCTATTAAGGACACAAGAGACTGCAAATTAGGGCAGCAATTTAAAAAGTTGGGAACATGTTAAAATAGAAAAAGTTTGTTGCCTCCCTAAATACAACCCATTTCAAAGAACATGTTTAAATCTAGTGTGGTGTACCTCAAACTTTAACTCATTTCTTCTTTTTATTGATCTCTTACTCTTTCTTAGTAGCAGGGAAAAAAAAGTGAACTTAACTTGTCCTTGCAGTTTGGGACCAGAAGTGCTCCTACTTCTGGCCCGTCAACACAGGGCATCCCAAAGAGCCTTGAAAACTCCTCGGGCTCCATGTGGTAAAACAGTGAATTATCCCCAAACCCAGCTGCGTGTTTATATATCCTTACCCACCGCTTTCTCCCAGGGGTTTGAGCTTGTGCCTGTCTTTACAGACCTTGTCTTTCTACTCTCTCTCTGACTCCTCCTCTTAGCAACAGAAATGTAAGAATTTTCTTTATATCATATCACATGACCTCTCTTCTCTATGGTTATGTTATACTCTAGGGCCAATTCTCCTTCTGATATACATTATAGGCTGAACAATAATAAATTTCCACTTTTTAGGCCAAAATAGCTGAATATTAGAAATTTTATATGATTCAATGTATGAAAATAAAATTTAGGAGTCTGATAAAATTACTTTTTCTCTTCAAAGCCTTATTTTCACTGCTATTGTCTCCCTAAAAATTTCAATTTAAAGGCCAAAGTTAAATAATTATTCTTTGTCCTATACAGTGTCTACTTTCCCATACCCTGAGGAGTAAGCCTCAGCCTCAGTGTTCATACTTATGCCAAAAGTAAATTTGGGGAGAAGTAAAAATAAAATTAAGTTACTGAGACTATACATTATATCAGAAAATATTTCAAAACATTATTTTTCTACCACTATAAAAATTCAAATCAGAAACCAATATAATAGTTTTAAGTTTTCCTTGAAGATATGATAGCACTAACATGATTATATTTTATCAGGAAGGAGTCATGTTAAAATTTGTCTATTTCCAATCTAATTTATTTGAAAGTTTTATTTGTTTTGGGAAAGTGAAAGGTAAGAATGACTTGCATTATTTTAAGAATACTCTATGACACTTCTGTAAAAATTAAGATTTAGAAAAACTCTTTTCATGTAATTTTATTTCATTTAGTTCATAGTAAAAACCTATAGACCTCTAAGTTTCTAAGGGAAAAACCAATTTGTCCCAAATTAAAGAGCTGTTAAATTATATGATCAGGAGAAATGAATGGGTTTGGATGATCAGTATGTTTTGAGTATTTCCTTCTCCACAATAATCATCTATCCTGGGAAAGAACCACAAAATTAGCTGCCCCAGTGCTGACGGCCGTGGGGGTGTGCGGGCAGCACGCAGGTAAGAGGAGGCAGATGAGCTACAGATGAGCAAAACAAGGGCGTTAACCACTCTGAATTGTGACGCTATTCTTAGAAGGCACCAATCCTGAATAGACCATAATTTCCTACATTCCTTCACAAATAGACTGCCGGTTGTTTTCAACCTGATCACACTGCCTGCTGAGTTTACACACCACTCTGATTAGATTGTCAGATCATATCAATTCAACTAATTTTACAAAATGGCCAAAAATTCTTATAGGTTTCCTTTGAGAGAAGAGTTGCCAACACAGCAAAAATTTTTGATGACTTCATTTTTGATAAATATTAAATCTTGTTATGTGAGGTAACTTACTTCTACCAGTTATAGCTGCCAGTAATATACTCAATGAAAATGTAAACCTTTTAGAAGTAAAATTGAGGCAAAAATCTTTAGTTACTTGAAATAGCTGATTAAGATAAAGCCATTTTAAAGCAAAATCTTGAACTAGGTACCAGACTTTAACATCTACATATAGCACTCTCTTTTGAGAAATAAATAAATAATTAGAAGATTTTGTCATATCTAAAATTATTGTAATTGATACTGAATTTCAATAGCTGAAAAATTATAACACACAAACAATTTCAATGTAAATTACTTGAGATAATTTGTAACTTTTATGACACTTTTACAGTTAAACAAAAGACGTGATTTTTGATCATGGAAACCTAGCCTGCCCTTAACAAAACAGCAGCTTTCCATCTGCCCTTAGGCTTGCCCTCAGGTACTATCTTGCTCTCCTCATTGACTACTTGGCATCAATTACTTCATTTCTGTAATCCTCAATTTTCTCTTCCATCAAATAAAGGAGTAGAATTGGGTAATCTCTGGCTCTTCTTGAGCTGTTATTATCACATTGGATGATTAAATGGAAAATGTTAAGCCATTGCTCTACAAATAGACTATGTTCTTGGTTTACTTTTTTTTGCATTCCAATTCTCTTGGAAAAGGAGCATAGACTATGAGTTTACTTTCTCTTGTCAGTTGCACCTTTCGATAGCCATAGTATGCTATTTTGCTGAAGTTCATTAATATCTGGGCAAGTGTCTTAAATGTAAAATATTTTGAAAAAGGGCAATTCTCACTGCACGAATTGTGACCTGGACATGGGCGCACAGTATCTGCGCTAGCACTGCCAGTCCATGACAGAAAACAGAAGTGTTACTTCTTAATAAAATGCAAAACTTCTTTTTGTTTTCTAAATGAAAATCCATCATTGTATGATATAAACACCACAAAAGGGGTAGTCTTTTATATAATATTCAAAATATTTCTAAGTGCTGTGTAGATTAAATATCTCCCTATCATATGTATAGGGAAATTGAAGCCTAAAGGTGCTAATTCGTAGGTTATTAAGACAGAATTAGAAATTAGTTTCTACATTAAACTTGATAGATTGGATACTTGGTCTCCAGGGATAACCTTATTCTAAGTTAGGGTACTATTAGTCAGAGTAGATTAGGTTAGTCTACAAAAACAAATAAACCTGGAAACTTCATAGCTTATAACATAAAAATGTAATTTTTACATATGCAAAATCTGCTACACATTCAGTGGTCCCCCACACAGCTCGTTTTCAGCAGAATGTCAGGGATTCGGGAGGCTTACATACTGCAGCATAATCGCATCAACAGGAGTCTTCCAATTTGCCCAGGCAGGAAAGAAAGAGCTGGAAGACTGAACAGAAACTTTTCATTGGCTCAGCCTGGGACATGACGTGTATTACCTAAACTCACAATCCATTGGCCAGAGAAAATTCTATCAGCCCACCTAACCACACAGAGGATGGGGAACCAGGAGATACGTGTGTATTCAGTGAGCATGAAATGTCCCTGCCAAAAAGAGGCTTTTCAGTCTGAGAATTTCTTAGTGGTATTTACTAAACCACATACCAAGAATTTAGGCTACAGAAGGTGTGAAGGGGCAGGAACTGCTGCTGCATTACTTTCTATTGCTGCTCTGATAAATGACCACAAATAGCACAGCTTAAATAAACCACACGTGTTCATCATCTCACAGTGCTGTGGGTCAGAATCTGACGTAGGGCCCACTGGGCCACAAACAAGGCGACGGCCGGACTGCCCTCTTTTGGAAGCTTTAGGAGAGAATCAGTTTCTTGTCCTTTCCATTTTCCAAAGGCTGTCCACACTCCTTGGCTTCTGGCTCCCTGTCTCTATCCTCAAAACAGTAATGCTGCGTCTCTCTGACCCTTCCTCCACAGGAAAAGCCTCTTGGCTTTCGGGACTCGTGTGATTACACGGGGCCCACCTGGACAGTCCTGGCTACTGCCCCGTCTCAAGATCCTTAACCTTAGCCACTTCTCTGATGCACCTTTTGCCACGTAAGGTGACACAGTCACAGGTTCCAGGGTTTAGGATGAGGACAGCTTTGGGGAGGGTCATTATTTTACCTATAACAGCCATTTTTTGTCATGATGAAATTCACTCTCATTTAATTTTAGTGTTAATAACTGGCTGCCACCTTAGAACAACTCAGTTCTCAATAGAAGCTTTTGCTCCTTTGAATTTTATTTTTTTAAAAAACTATTGGTTCAAATTTGGTCACATGAAATGGGACTTACAACTAACTTTTTAGCATTTGTAATAGACAACTACTTTTTGTTTGTGTTTTTGTTGTTTGTTGACATCTCCTTTTCTTCTCTCAAGATATTCGATATGGGTGCAAGTGACCTTATTTTGAGGCTCCTCTGGTGCCGACGTGAGCTAAGCATGTCCAACCAGAACTTTTTATCGTCCAGCCATAATGATTAATTAAAAGAACTCCCCCAGGAGAGTGGATTGCGAGACTGAGGCAGGATTGTTCTAGAAGGGGAATTCTTATCCTGCTGGGATTGCTCACCATGTATAAAGCAAGGGTGGAGCTGCTGGTGTCTGCCTCTTTCCAGCAAGGGAAGAGCATGCCTGAGAACTGAACCGCAGGAAAGCGGGGTTGGAGTACAGGCGCAGATTCCTGACTCCAAGCATCTGCATCTAGCCA
This sequence comes from Microcebus murinus, assembly GCF_040939455.1. Taxonomy (NCBI): domain Eukaryota; kingdom Metazoa; phylum Chordata; class Mammalia; order Primates; family Cheirogaleidae; genus Microcebus; species Microcebus murinus. Next base: position 98,086,221 of record NC_134114.1, on the reverse strand, counting down.
TGCCTGAGATTTTTAGTGACAAAAGCCTATACTTTCCCTTTTTGTTTAAGCAAGTTTAATTTGGACTTCTGACACTTGCAACTACATAAGTCTTGACTGATAGAACCAACAACGTTAAGCTCACATGCTCCAGAACAACTGCATGTGAATAAGAATTTTGACCCCCACACTCACAGCAACTGCTGAAGCACCAGGGAACTTCTCAGGCTCAATCTGCCTAGAATAACTGGTTTCATCGTTTATACGAACACCACTGCTCATTGCCCGGTAGGTTATTCCCTGTGATGCCACACCAAGTCAGAACACTCTCTAGCGCTATGCAGGCGGCAATCTTTGCGGGCATTCACTTCACACTTTACAGTCATGCAAGGTGTTGACTTCTTGGTTGAAGGCCAGTCCAACATCAGATGCGTCACTTGACTCTCATGGCCAAGTGTGATGTACATCTCATGAATGTATGCAGACAGGAGGGACGTGAAACCTGGGGGTGATGTTTAAGTAAGGAACATTTGTGGTAGTAAATTGAAGAGCATTTCATAAACTGTTTGAATGAGGGCAGGAAGTTGTGTTGTTTTTTAACAAGAACGTTGTGAATGTCAGGACCCAGATCCAAGAATGGAAAAATGGTTTTATAGCTTCCTGTTGTTATGCTTTCTCTAGATTACTTGGCTAATACTGTTAAAAGAAAGATTTACATTCCTCAACAAGTACTCTTTTACATATGTAATATACTCATCATATTTGGGATCCCCATAGTACTGAAATTTAAAAGATCTTATTAAAATAGCAGAACAAAAAATAATATTTTGATTATAAAAAACAGGTACATGTATAAATATATTTACGTAGAGAGAGCACTAATATGCTAAAATTAACATAGCGCAATAAGATTGCAGGTAATTTTTATCTTGCTTAAAAATGTTGTTGATGTTACCATTAATGAAATGCTTGTTAAACACTCTATTTTTGGTAGAGATGAGAATAATCAGCTTGTATGTAATAATGTTTATCACTGTATGCTGTGATTGTGTGAACATGTGCACCAGTTTCATCCTGTATGAAGGAATAAATTGTTTATAATTTAAGTCATGTCCCACTGTTTGGACCAATTTAACTTTCTGCTTAAAAAATAACTTATACAGACTTAAAACCTTTTTTTTCAACCAAATTATATGTTCTCCAGGGGAAAAAAAAGTTTTATTCTGAACCCAGAAGTTAATTTTTTCTCAATTCAGTCCTTTTTCAGAAAAGGACTAAAAAGACTTGAGGCACATAAGAACATCAGCTTTCATACAATACTGCTTTAATAAAAATAATTCTTAAGAAAATCTAATTAAATAGAAAAGGTTGCTATAACACTCTTATATATTAGCTAAACCTGTAGGAAGCCAAGCAATTCTGTCCAGAAGGTCATGGCTTGGAAACATTGTCAATTTATCTTAATTACAAGTTCATTTGTGATAGTGTTTTACAATATAAATGTATTTTTCTCTTTTTAAATGAAAAAATTATTTGTACTACCAGTCCCATTTAAGCATCTGTCTACCTAAGGAGAAATTGGAATTTATTACAAAGAAAACAGCAACAAGCTATACTCAGCTTTTGACCTTCAAAATTGGGTTATGCAGCAAAACATGTGTGGCAGATTGTATTTTCCAAAGATCATAGTAATATGTCTGGTCCCACATGTTCTTCTGAAATGTGAACTTACCACATCCCATAAAGAGCTAGAACAGAGTCCCTTCCCCTTGAATCTGCACTGGCCTTACAGACACTCTTGTATGTAATAGAATCAACACAATTCCTTTTTACATGTATATCTGAGTTTAAGATGCAACCCCACTTATTAGCTGTAGTACCTCTAAGAGGAACAGACACCCCCAGGAAAAGAAATACCATGGTGCCAGGAATTTCCATATTTTTTAAACAAAATCTTACAATGCTATCACAGTTTTAGAGCAATGAGGAAACTGAGGCATAGCCAAAACACTAGATTAGCGAGCTGGGATTTGGATTCCAGGTTTTCTGATTCTTTCCACTCTATCCTCTTTCTCCTGAGAATTCGATATTCAAAGGAAATATTAAAATGTCTCTGATAAATGATGGATACATTCACAGGTGTTGCTAAACACTTCTGAATGCAGATGCGTTTGGGAGCCAGCTGGACAGTTTTCTCTGGGAATCTGAAGCCATCACTTGAGTGTCCAGTGAAATGTGAACTTGAGGCAGCCACTGAGGAGCCCTGAGGCCTGCACAGAATTCAGAGCCTGTGTCCTTGTGATGCCCATCGCTGTTCAGAACGGGCATCCATGCAGTTGAGGCATTTCCGCAAATATCTGAAGTTTAACGTGCAGGTTGTTTTGAGAATTAGTATAATTTTGAAAACACTACAAATTGTGAGTCTGGTCCTGAAAGATTAAGATCAGCCTTGAGTCTACACGGAGCTTCCACAAGCCCAGGAGTGAGCTTTGAATCAGCAGATTCTCTGCTGGGCCATTGGGTTTGAATGGACAGCTGTTTAAAGCTCTTTTTTTCTCATTGATTCTTTTTCTCATCTTTTTTTTTTTTTTTTTTTTTTGGTGCAGGATGACAGCTGTTTATATTTACGGCCGGGCGTGGAGAGGCTGTGTGTATGCTCTTTCAGTTCAGCAGCAGGCCCTCTGGCTTGCTGGCCTTGCAGCTTTATGCCTAAGCCGACCGGGTTGCTCCAAACCTTCTGCGCGTCGCCTCTCCTGCGCGTGCGTGCGAGCCGGCAGCCTCGGCGGGGCGCTCCCGCTCGGCTCTCCTGCGCGTGCGTGCGAGCCGGCAGCCTCGGCAGGGCGCTCCCGCTCGGCTCTCCTGCGCGTGCGTGCGAGCCGGCAGCCTCGGCAGGGCGCTCCCGCTCGGCTCTCCTGCGCGTGCGTGCGAGCCGGCAGCCTCGGCAGGGCGCTCCCGCTCGGCTCTCCGCCCCTCCAGCGGCTTCCTCTCCCCGGCAAGCTCTGCACAGCGCCGCTGGGTTTGGGTTCTCCTCTCACCTCTGTATGAAGGCATTTCTTGATTGGAAAATAAGTTTCCCCACTCCACCCAGCCCCCCAAATGCAAAGCAGAAAAATAAAGACATGATCTCAAGCTTTTACTCTGGAATTTAAAATAGCAGTGTTCTGTAACATTTGGGACTAAATATCAAAACATATCTGTGGCTCATCCCTCATTCATAAAGTTTTTATTTTCTTCCGAAATAGCCAGTTAACCCTAAGAACCCCGCCGCCTAGCTGTCACCGCTGCCGCCACCAGCGCGGGCGCACACGGGGCAAAGGCGAGGTCGCGGCCCTGCTCGCCGTGGAAACGTCCCGCGAGATTCGCTCCGCGCCGCAGAGCCACAGGGCTTAGTGAGGAAACCGTAACTCTGTCCTAAGTACAGAGTTGCTACAGGTTTACCCTGGGACCATTTCGGCCAGAGTGACCCCTGTCTTCCAACCCCCCACAGCCCCACGTCCCTTGCTCTAGGACAGCCTGAGCACGGAGTGGGCACACAGCTGGCAACGGGCTCCCCCGAAGTCTGCTTTGCCCATTTCTGGGTTTCATGAAGTCACACAACCTTCTTGTTTGCTCTTCTGTGTTTGTGTCCAGCTTTCCCCGTGCAACCCACCTCCCCTGCCTTTCCGGCCTCCTCACACCTGCAGAACAGGGCACGGACGCTGCTCCAAGTAGGGCATGGCTTCAGTTTTTCTTTTTCCTTTTTTTTTTTTTTTTTTTTTTTTGAGACAGAGTCTCGCTTTGTTGTCCAGGCTAGAGTGAGTGCTGTGGCGTCAGCCTAGCTCACAGCAACCTCAAACTCCTGGCTCAAGCAATCCTCCTGCCTCAGCCTCCCAAGTAGCTGGGACTACAGGCATTCGCCACCATGCCCGGCTAATTTTTTGTATATATTAGTTGGCCAATTAATTTCTTTCTATTTATAGTGGAGACGGGGTCTCGCTCTTGCTCAGGCTGGTTTCGAACTCCTGACCTCGAGCAATCCGCCCGCCTCGGCCTTCCAGAGAGCTAGGATTACAGGCGTGAGCCACCGCGCCCGGCCATCTTTTTCCTTTTTTTAATTACTGCACCTACAAACAAGCTTTCTGTTATATAGCAAACTTTGAATCAAGTAACTAAAGAGGCTATTCTTCTCTATTAACTAATATTTGGTCAGATTAGGCTCTCTTTCAGGCTGCTAGTATATACTCCAGCATGCATTTAAGCTATCCAGTTCCTAAGTTCCTATGTTAGTCATAAAGCTGAAGTTAACGCATTCAAGCCACTGCTACTGTGCTACCCAGTGTGTCTTCCCATTCGCTAACTGGGAGAGTCTTAATTATAGGGTTGAATCATGTCAAATAATTACTTCTGCATCATGTTAACTTATGTTCTAATATAATAGTTACTTTTGAAGTAAAATACATTAGAAGTTGAAAAGTACTTATTTTCACATTCTCAAATGACTTTTTTAAAGTGCTCTGATAAAGCACAGCACCCATTATAATGCAAAATTTTGAAAGAATAAAAAAAATGAGAAAACTTTCTAAAGTCTGATTCCTAAGAGGAAAACTGAAAAAAAAGAAAGAAAAAGAAAAGAAAATGCTATATACATAATTTTCCTAAAACTGTTTTATTCCATATATACGTAAGGTTCTTTATCAGTGAATAATATTAAAAACCCTCCAAGGCCTTATCTCTTCCTATAATGGCGACCTGGTTTGGTGCGCATGCTGTCACATCAAGGATTGCTATGTTATAAGCACCTATAATCTGAGAATCTTAACTTTGACTTTCAAAACTATCCCACTGGGAATCCAACTTCATGCTTTGATGAAGTTTTTCCCCCCTTATCTTCTCTAATGTGGTGTTACTTTTGCAGAGTTTCAATGTGGATTAATTGTGGGCAGATATCATACCCCTTTTTGGCAATCTTTGACATATGAAAGACTAATTTTTTTTTTTTTACTTTTTTTGAGCTGACTATAGAATTTTTCTCTTTAAAATTGCTCCAAGTAAGATAAACTTAAATGGATTCTGAAATAGTATAGGATAAAAGATCTATTTCAATGAAATGGAATCAAATAATGGTCAAATGTGAAGGAACTTCTGTGTAACAGTATTTATTTTGCTTGTTTGGTAAAAGTCTGTTTAAAAGATACAGAAGATGCTGTATAAAACCTTTGGAAAACACAGAAATACAAAACAAGTTGACCTGAAGTTTCAAACTACAGTTATAAAAACTTCTGGTAGACTTGGTTCATAAAGCAAATGTTTTTCAATTCAAAGAAGGCATCTCTGAGAAAGAAGAGCAAAGTCAGTAGAGTAAGTAGGAGATACTACATACTAGTAACCTAATCATCATGGTAAAAATACTCTGTTGAGCAATTACATTTAGGGAATTGGCCCTTAGTACTGCACCAGTCATTATATATTCTTTGGGGTTTTCTTTAATAAACCACAAAACAGAAAACACAGAAAAAGAGAGAAAAGAAGCAAGGACCACAAACAGGAAACTTCTATTCTCTGAATGAAGGGGAACAGAGTACCATTATTAAGGTCTGGACCTTAAGATCAGAGCTGCAGAAGTGGAAATGACTTTTTACTCTGATGAATAAGTATAATAAAATCACTTGCGATACTCACTAAAAGTGCAAAATCCTGAATCTCAACATAGACATACCCAATCAGAACCTCTCCAAAAAGAGCCAAAGGACTTAAATTCCACTAATTCTCCAAGTGACTCTTACGTGTGTTAACATTCAAGATCTAAGGAAAGCCAATTTGGAGATTTTTTTTATTATATAAAACCAACTGCCTGATAATAATTAGTTCTCCTGCTAAGATCAATCTAAGTAGCAAGTGATAATTGATTCTACTTTGTCTGAGGTGACACTACTTTTTACCTAAGTATTTCATTTCTTATAAATCTTGCTCTAGATTGTATTTTTGTGCTTATTTATTTCTTAAGGAGTAACTAAGACTAATACTCATTAAAGATTTTTTTTTTAAATGGAAAAAGACACATTAATAGTTGACTGGAATATCTGGGCTCTGGAGCTAACTTTGGTCTCTCTGGGCATTGTTTTTTCTCTTCTGTAAAATGCGGACTGGACCAGACCAGGAGCTGTGAGTACAGGTACAGTGGACAGAATTGGCCTGTAGCCCCATCAGGAGTGATGGGAGACCGGGCATCTGGAGAGAACTCATTGCGTTTAAGGGGTGGCTACTGTTCAGCTCTAGCCAAAGTTTGCCCTGCAAGAATTCAGGCTCAGTGTTGCCAGTTTATCCAAGTTTTCAAGGGAAGCTGGAACTCCTGTTTGCAATGTGAAATCTCTTGGTTGTTCACTGGTTGAAACTATGGCAAAATATCTAACATATAGCACAAGCAAGCCAATACTTTAAGAAACAATTAAAACACTTTGGTTGGCTAGATTTAGCCTTTGGGCTAATTTATGACTTTAATATCTTTTCTAGTTCAAAAGTCTTAGCTGTCTTCAGCTATCCAGATCTGTGTTACCATACTAGTGACTCTAGGCATCTGGGAACAGCCCAAGCAATAGCCAGCAATAACCAAGCTAGTCACAGCGCGTTCTCTTACAGACTTAGATTCATATTAGTTTGCAAAGGGACCATCCTAAGAAGGTATTCAGGAAAGCAGTACCTGGTTGTAGAAACTTAAATTGTCCTAATTTAACATATCATGGCTAATGACTATATTCATACAAGTGAGTTAGAATTAGATAGGACTAAAAGATCTGAGCAATCAGATTGTCTGTGATTCATTAAGTCTATCTTGTAAGTAGTAGGGCTTGCACTTCCATGCCATGTACACACACAATGGAGACAGATAATTAGGGTGGACAAGCACTTCAGAGATAAACCATAAAGGCTGCAGCAATTTTCCTTCACCTTTTTGCTGTAATTCATCCCATCTTTAAAAGTTTGGATTTTTGTTTTCTGTCTCAAATGTTAGATAAATCTAACACAATCTTGCCGAATTAAAAAAATAGGCCATTGTATAATTTATAAAGCCTGGTTTGGCATACATACACACAATGTTGGCACTGAGTCCCACACATACTTAACTATGAAAAATTCAATGCAGGAAGACTCCTTTGGCTATATTTATAATTGTTTTCCCCAAGCTATTAGATTTCTGCCCTTTGTGTTGTACTATCCTTTGTTATATTGATGTTCTGGAAAAACTAGTAAGTTCCATTTGGCATTCTAGACAATACTGACTCATTTGTTATTTCCAGATTATTAAAGGCCTAAGTATTTATGGAAAAGTGTAGGCACCCTTTCCCGCACCCCCCTTTTGGGAAGGGATCTACTGACAGGAGATCTCTAAGGTATATTGAGAACCCGCTTGGACTGAATTGAGTGTCCTTGTTCTGCCAGTAAGCCCAGGACTATGGGCAATAAAACCTAGCATTTATTCATTTTCTATGTGCCAGATTTTCTGGTTCATTGCTCCTGGTCTCACAACTACTCTGCAAAGTAGCTACTGTGACCCACATATTGCAGTTGAGGAAACTGAGGCTCAGAGATAATAAGGAACTTGTCTGAGTGACTGTGCTGGGATCCGAACCTAATTCTGTATTTCCAAAGTTCATATTCTTTTTATTACCTGGTCCCTTCCAGTGCAATAGGAAAGAGAGAGGGTTTTCTGGTTCCCAGTTGTCTTATCTGTAAAACATGGGAGTTGGTTAAGATGATCACTAAGCTCTGTTTGACTTTTGACACCCTATACTGATATTTTAGGGCTTTCTGCTCAGAGAATATGACTCATTCTCAGGCGAAACCCCCTTTGGATGTTTTCAGATACCTCTGATCCTGGCTGAGGTTTTCAAACAGGATGTTGACAGATATACTTAATATTAATCTTGTCTCCCGTGGTATTTGGATTCCTGCCAATTCTGTGTCACTCAAAACAATAGAGAGCATTATTTTCTCTGTTCTTTCCTTTTCACATAAACCTACTCTATAATGTTTCTCTTCCTCGCCCTGAGCTATAAGTTTATATTTAACCAGACTCTTGCCTTCTTAAAAAAAATAAAATCTTTATTTGCACACTTGACCAACTATAGGACAGATTTCTGAGTACTTTATTTGAATCCATAGTTGTTCAGGTTTTCTTCAGAACATCATATAAAACCATGTCACATCTTCATAAAACTGGACAACAATGAGAAAATGATGTGAGAGAACTACACTGCCAGTTGCCAAGTGAACTATTAGATGATGTGGAGAGAATTTTAAATTTCATCTTCACTAGCTCTATGTATCTGAAATCTACATACATACTTGCAGGTATATCCTTCTGATTATAATAGAAATACATTTTGAGTTTACATAGATTGTTTTAAGACATTTGAACTTGCAAGTTACATCTCAACTAATGTTAGCATCTTAGATGCTAACCCAATTTCCACATACATTTAGAAATAACTACATCTGTATTTTTCTCTTTTGCTAGTTCCATTCAGGAATTAATCTTTCTGATATAATCAGAATTACATGGTAACAAAACAAAACAACAAACAATAGCCCTTAATTATCTTAGGATTGTCTATCTACCTTTTCTTTTGAGGTAATATGTTTTTATGATGCTTATTTGAGGCTTTTATTATCCACTGCTCCAAAAATGTAATGACATCCGATAACTGTACAACTTAATTAGGACATAAAGCACTTACAAATCTTCAAATAATAATTATTGTAGCCAATATTCTTTATAGCCTCTTGGCTTGTTTTATGTTTATTAATTGGCACAACGCCCTTCATTCCCATTTCTGATGCTAGCACTCTACTGAAAACCTAGCACTTGCTGCCAGTCTTCTTTATGCAAAGCAAGGGTTCTGGGTCCTACGGCAGGAAGCAAACGTGCTAAAGATGTGATATGTGCCCTTAAAGGGCTTATGGTCCAACAGGGAAGAAATGAACAAAAATTTTTGTTAGATCAGCTAAAAAGATTGTGAAGGCTATACATAAGTGCTAAGCGGATCTGAACTTTTAGACAGAGACATAGGGAGTTAGGGGAGGATGTTCCAAGCAAAAGGAATAAAACAAAGTTCTGAACAAATGACTTTTATCATTTGGTTCATTCTTTTCTTCCATTTCCAGCCCCTTCTCACTAAACCTGTCAACATGGTTAACTCATACTCATCATTTTAATAAGAGTCATTTGGTGGCCATGCCTTCAGGAATGCTCCCCTATCCAGTTTGTTATGACTTCTAATTCAGTTTGATGTGGACTAAGGAGTATCCTTTTCCAGTCTTCCTCATTTCACTAAATCACTCTCCCAGCACTCATTTTCACAAGTTAGAAACCTAGGAACCATTCTGGTTACCTTCATCTCCTCGGTCATCTAATCCATAACCAAGTCTTACCGATCTCCATCCAAAATAAAGATCAACTCTGTTTGAGATAAATAAAATATGGTTTGGAAAGGAAAATTATTTAGCAATAAAAAAGCATGAAATTTTAATACATTATGCAACGTGAATGGACCTTGAAAACTTTACGCCTAGTGCAATAAGCCAGAGACAGAGAGATAAAGATTGTATGACTCCACTTACATGAAGTACCTAAACAGACAATTTCACAGAGCCAGAGAGTAGAACAGAGGTTACCAGGGCTGGATGGAAGGGGGAGTTATTGTTTAATGGGTACAGAATTTTTCGTGGGCATGATAAAGTTTTGGCTGCCCATAGACAATTTTGCAAATGTATTTGATGCCACTAACTTATACATCTACAAATAGTTAAAATGACAAATATTATGTTAGGTATTTTTTACTACAATAAAAATTAAAAATAATTTTTTAAAGATTAAATCCATTCTACCCCTCGAGTTAAAGCTACCACAACCTCTTACCTAACTGCTGAACTATTCACATTTGATCTAGTCCCTGCCTATCTTTACACCTTCATCCCCTGCTACTGTCCTCCTCATTTATTTTGCTCTAGAGATATTAGATTCATGACTACTGCTAAGAGACACCAAACTGTTTTCCTGAAATGGTTTTCCACTTGCTATTTCCTTTTGGAAGATGCTCTTCCTCTGCCTCTCCATATGCCTGACTCATTTGCATACTTTATGTTTTAGTTGAAATATCATCTTCTTAAAGAGATTTTGCTGATCTACCTTATTAAATGTTCTCCACTTCGACTCTAACTTATTATTTTGTATTATAGAACTCCATTTATTTCCTTCACTGCACTTATCCAAATTTTTACTCTTACTTTTCACCAATTTATTTAGCTTGACTAACAAAGTAGGTGGTGTGTCATTGTGTGAGATGGGAGAAGACAGACGGTGGTGACCATGTCTGAAGCAAGGGTGTGGTGGAAGGTTAGATAAAGAAGAGAAAATGCAAAGTTCACCTACAAATATATAGATCTAGAGTTTAAGAGAGAGAGAGAAATAGACTAGTGATACAATTTGGGGAACATTGGGGTATAGGTGATATTTAGGGCTGTGAGAATGAATAAGACAATCCAGGGAAAAACTGAAGATACGAAAGAAGTAAGGACCCTGGAATTGGTCCTAAAGATCTTTAGAGGTTCTGTAGACTAGGATTCAGCAAGTTAGACAGAGGAGTAACAAATAAGGAAGAAGAAAAGCCAGGGATATGTGGTTTAACATAGGCCAAGAGTAGAGATGAATCTAGAAGAAAAGAGTGGCCATCTGTATTGTATGATGAGATGAGTTCAAGTAAGATGAACACAGAAAAGTTTGCATTATGTCTGACAGTGTGAGGATTGCCGGGGACCTTGGTTACAGCACTTTCAGCCGAATGCCATTGTCTAGGTGTAGTGGGAAGAACCAGACTGTGGTGGATTAAAAAGCAAATGGGAGCGAGGTGAATAAGTGAAGATGGAGCGCGGAGATAATTTTTTCAAAATGTTTACCTTATTCTAAGGTAAGAGTAGGACAAAGGGCTGAGGGATGAGGCGTCAAATGAAGTTTTTGCAGAGACATGAGATACCGCAGGTTCCTATGCTGTCAGGGATGAGCTGACAAAGAGCAGTGGACGATGTAAGATTGAGATAAGGTAAATAAGTGACATAGCTGGGAAGGTGAGAATGACGGTTCAGGAGCCAAGTGGCAGGAGAGACTCTTTCTTCACTGCAAGAAAAAGCAATTAGGAGAACACATGTGAAGAAAGGAAGCAAGAGTTTAGATTTGGTAGTGGAAAGATAAGAATCCCCCTTTGAGCTTGTGTACTTTTGGTGAGTCATAGGTGAGATCATATTCCTGGGTGTATGTGTAGAGGAGGGGAAGGGAGGCTTGCAGAGAGTCAGGAGGGACAGAGATGTGTCTTGGACAGTGAGTAAGCAGCCTCCTGGGAAAAAGTCAGGCTGCTTTGCTGGGCTGAGGTCTATAATCATGTAAACACAGTGACATTAATCAGGCAGGAGTGGAGGACCAAGATAGAGAGCTGCCACCAGATGTCTTGTCAGGCAAGTGATGGAGAGAGGGAATATGAGTATGTGAAAGGAATTTTTAAGAAATAAAGCTAGAAAGATATGCTGAGGCCAGTTCATGAAGAGCCCTTCATGTTGGGCTAAAATATATGATCTTTATTTCCCAGAGCAATGGGAAACCATTGAAGAATTTCGGACTATGAAAGTGACATTACCAAAACTGTCTTCCTGCATAATTAATCTGCCTTTAATATAAATCAATGAGTTGGTTAAAGAAAAAGAAAAGAAACAACAAGACCATTTGTGAAGGACCAGGGATTAGATAACGAAGATCTAGACGAAAGAGAGCAACAGTGGACTTGGGCCAGAGGAGTACAGATGAAATTCCTGAGAGATCTTGGTGTCTGTGAAAACCAGACCAACTTGGTGGGAACATCAGGCCACATAAGGGAGAATGCTGAGGGCTAGATCAGAATTGGGAAGGATATTTAGGTAATATCCTTTAGGTAGCATCTGGAAACAAACATACATTAAGGAATATATCAACTAATTAAGGAATGCAGTGAGAACCAGAAAAGTCATCTTGAATATCAGCTCTGGAAAAATAATCATAAAACTATTGACCAGAGGAGGTCAGAAAGGTTCAGGAAGTGAACTTTTACAGGATGGACAGTGTCAATGTGGCTCACAGCATAGGCATGGCCAACACCAGGGCCATGTGGTAGGCCAGGGTGCTGAGGAGGGCAGGGAGCCAGGCAGTTTAAAGAGTAGAATAGAAAGGACTTGGGAATGAATGTTCAGTTCAATTTTACAGGCTTGGCCAATTTGGTGACAAAGCTCTGATTTGAACATCAAACTGTAGATTTTAAGCCCTCTACATATTTGGGTATGCCATCTTCATGAGTTGAAATAATAAAATGAAAAGTCATAAAATAACACAATTGGAGATAAATCAAGATCAGTTCATTACAGCACAGTGCAGAAGAATCAGTAATGTTGCAAACCAATCCCAGGATTTGATAATCTTCTTAACCCTGGGAGCCAGTAGCTAATGCTGGTGATCTCTCGAACATCACTGGCAAACTGAAAGTGCCATCTGTTCCCTGGTGAATCTGCCACTGGGTGGTTTTAAATATCTCTCTCCATTACTTCGTGACTAATGAACATACTAAGCAACAGTACACCAAGACAGAATCCCATTAAGGCTTATTCAATATCTGTCTATCCAACAATGGGTACACATGTGCACAAAGAGATGCAAAGGAAAGTGGACACCAAGAAGTGGGGAGATTGGCAGGGGGAAGGGAGAAAAACCTACCTATGGGGTACAATGAACACTACTTTGGTGACAGGCACACTAAAATCCCTGGCTTAAGCATTATACAATGTATCCATGTAACGAAAACATTTATACCCCCTTAATATTTTGAAATTTAAAAAAGAGGGGAAAAAAAGTAAGAGTATTTATTTATTGTCTTAGATTAAATTAACCAAAAGGAAAGCTAATGATATCGAGGCAGTAAAAGACTGCTAGGTCTATCAGTTTTCTTCAGGAATGTTTTCAAAGGATCAAAGCTTTTTTAATATAATATATATAAGAGTGTTCAGCAGCCTGTGCTCATGAGGAAGGAAAAAAGAAAACCTCAAACCAGGTTCCATTTCCTTAATAATTTATTCTGATGTGAATTTTTAGCATCTAGATACTGCTTTATCCATGAATAAATTAAGGTAATTTATTTTGTTTGCCAGTATTTCCACATATATATCTTTGTTTAGAACACACAGCTTTGGCTAAATAAATTACTTCCCTTTGGTGTCAGATCAAAAGCAACCTCAAAAGAAGGGTATCTTTTCTCAAATTCAATTATTGACTCTTGGGACTTATATGGAAAATTATAGCTATCACAAAGAAAAGATTAGCCCCTCACATAGGAAAATTTGGCTTATAGCATCAAGATAGATGGAATATACAAGGTCTAGATCTAATATTTTCCCTTCCTCTGCTACAATTAATAATATCTAAGCACTAATTCTCACTTTCTGAGTAGTTAGCTATGTATTTCCCTCAATGTCATTGGCAGTCTCTTGGATTTGTACAGTTAATTACATTCTACTAACACTTGCTTCTAAGACCCCAAGACACTTAGCAGCTGGCATCCATAAATGGGATCAGTTAAATACAGCATTTCTATTCTCTCATAGAATACTATTTGAACTCTAAGTACAGCGATAATTTAGAATTCTAGAGCATGGTCCTGATTTCAAATATTTTTGAATAAGAATGTAAATTTATGTCAGAACTTAGTGTCTTGATCTTTAGTTCTAATAACACGATCACTATAGATACACGAAAACTTGAAAACAGGCCAGGTGCAGCGGCTCAAGTCTGTGACCCTAGCACTTCGGGAGTCTGAAGTGGAAGGATCTCTTGAGGCCAGGAGTTTGAGACCAGCCCAAGCAACATAGTGGAACCTGGTATTTACAAAAAATAGAAAAATTAGCGGAGTGTAGTGGCATACACCTGTAGTTTCAGCTACTAAGGAGGCTACGGCGGGTGGATCGTTTGAGCCCAGGAGTTTGAGGTTGCATTGAGTTATGATGATGCCACTGTACTCTAGCCTGGGCAATAGAGTGAGATCCCATCTCAAAAACGAAAACAAAAAAATCCCAAAACTTTCAAAATTAAAAAAATGTATTTTAAGAGTTCTCATTTTAAAGCTTTTCTTAATCTTTAAAAAATAGTAAAAAAATACAAAAATTATGAATGAATTAATTAACATATAATTTAAAATGAAAATGAATACATAGTGTCTGGTTGTGGCTTAAGTTACAAAAATAAAATAAAAGCATATTGAAAATTATCTACATTTTGTAAGAAATTTACCAGAGGTTTCACACTCATCCAGTGTTAGGAAGACCTCTTCACCCTGAAGTGTTTCTCTGGTCAACAGAGATAAAAGGACTGGAAGGGACGGTTTGTCAAACAGGTAGATGTACTGTAGGTCAACTTAAAGGGTGACACATTTACTTGAAATCACATTCTTAGTACAGGCAGCTTAATGTCATAAACAGTTTACCATCTTAGGAACTTTTTAAGAGTTAAGGCAATAAAGAGATTTTACAGTTTTATCCTATCAAGTGTAAGTACTTGTTCTGCCTTTGAGGATACATAAGAATTCTTGTTTTCTTTCATTTGTGAAACACATGGGTATCTCTCTGCCATCTGTTTTGTATCTTTGCATTTCCTTGGCCTCAGAAATTTACCTTTTTGAGTTAAAACTGATCAATTTACAGCTGACCCTTGGACAACACGGGAGTTAGGAATGCCGACCTCCCTCACAGTTGAAGATCCACGGATAATTTTTGACTCCCCCCGACCGTAATTACTAACAGCCTGCGGTTGACCGGAAGCTTTAATAGCATAAACAGTTATTTGCACATATTTTGTATGTTATTATATACTGTATTCCTATAATACAGGAAGCTAGAGAAAAGAAAATGTTACTAAGAAAATCATAAGGAAGAGAAAAATATATTAACTATTCATTAAGTAGAAAAGTAGATCATCATAAAGGCCTTCATGCTGAGCAGGCTGAGGAGGAGGAGGGAGGGCGAGTCTGGTCTCCTTGTCTCGGGCGTGGCAGAGGAGTAAGAACCCAAACACAAGTGGACCCATGCAGTTCAAAGGTCAACTGTATAATACAAGCTCAGTCTGTGGCCGAGGGCTCCTCCCGCCTTTGTTTGCCAGATTCTATTCAAAATTCTCTAGAATAGAAACAGGGCTGCCTCCTTACTTGCTAGGAATGGCCACAGAAAAAAGTGGCCCCTGGAACCTGTCTTGACCGTCTTTGAGGAACAGATATTCTATCCGTGTGCCCAGACTGAGATGATGGTTTGGCATGATAGGATTTCCAGGTCTTACTGGAAAATCAATGCAGGGGCGACTTTTCAGCCACACTTTCTGGAGTTAAGGAGCGCATCTGCAGAAGGTTAGTGGCATTTGCAGTCTTGCTGGCCTCATTTGTTATGCCAGCATGAGTTAATACACCTCTTCAGGAACCAGCTGCACACTAACAACTCAGAAACAATGCTATTCCTTTTACATGTTTCCTTTATTTCTTTTTACTTATATGCTAAAATATCAAATTGTGGCTTTATTTGATTGAGGAATTCAGAGGCATAGTAGGGTAATTTGCTCCAAACCAGTGTATCTTTAAAAATGTACTCTTCTAGACTTCTGCAATGCATATAGGGGTATATACCTAACGTGTGTGTGTGTGTGTGTGTGTGTGTGTGTATAAAACACTACCCCACTGGCTAGAAATAAATAATAAACCCTATGCCTTCAAACAGAAGGCTCTGAGCAGCATTTGGTTCTGTGCATCTTTTCTAAATTTGATTTGATGAGCGCAAGCTCCCTTAAAATACTCATACTTTCCTCCAAATTTATTCATATGACCAATGTAGCTAATCTCTAACCTCAAACTCCTATCAGGAAACACTAAGTCACTAAATAAAATAAGAGTGAGGTCTCTGGGGAGCTGCAGGAGAGAATACCCTTCACATTTACTTTTTTTACTTTGTCAACAAAAGGTTAATACCAGGGACAGCTGCGCCAGTATTGACAGCTGGATGACAATTGTTTGCAACCTCAAAGTCTCCAATTCAACTTATATTGACAAATAAATGTCCATCTGCTGCTGTTTGACAAAGGAGTGTCCAAGACTGTTCTGCACATGTCCTGGAAGGAAGCGTCTTCCTACTGGCTCCAGTCTGGGCTGTGCAACAGCATTCCCAAACAGCGCATGCTCTCCTGGTGATCACAGCACTCTCCGCAGTGAAGTAGGAAGTCTTAGAAACCCATCAAGCTCCATTCCCACATGCCTTGTCTGACATTTAGCTGGTGCTTGCCCTTTCATCCAACCCCTCTGGTTACAGAAGCCAGGTTGACCTTTTTTTTTTTTTCCTTTGCTAAGACCATTCCTAAGAGATGGACAGAAGGAATGGAATTCCATTTCCTGATCATGATGTAATTCCAAAATTAGTCTTACGAACAAAGGAGGGAGGGGACCTTGACATCACTGAATTCCCATAGCTGGGGTAGCAAGAAAATACTGGATCCCAACCAAAAATTCAGAATGAATCTTCTTACCCTTTGCTAATTATAAAATAAATAAATTTCCAGATCTCTCACAGAAGGAAGGGCCTAAATATGCAGTCTGAAAATAATAGGGCCAGAAAGAGAAAAATTTTATACTTTCCTGACAAAACAAAACAGTAAATGGCTCTTTGCTCCAAATTTATAAGGTTTAGCCAAAATAGATTATAGGGGGCAATGAGAATCATATTTTATCTTCTGTCCAGAAAGCTTTTCCATCTTCTTTTGCCTAGTAGCATTCCCTGGCCCCTGACCTCTGGCCCATGACCCAGGTGTGGCCCAAGCTAAGGCCCCACTGCCTCCGCCACAGTACGCGGTGCCAGGAGGCCCCCAAGTGCCTTCTCTGCGGTTTCTGCGGACAGCGGGAAGGCGGCCCTGTGACCTGGCGTCCGGTGTGGTTGGGGCTCTGTGGTGGTGAGTACCATAAGCCGATGCTGACCACCTTAAGAAAAAAAAATTATTTATGGGAAGGACAGAAGATGGGTCTCGTTATTGAAAGGAAACCTTGTCCACCAGACCTCACAAAGGCAGCCTTAGGGACGCAGGCACGGAACACTGACGGCCTACCCCCGGGGGCGGCCTCCAGGTGCCCGGCGGCCTCCAGGTGACCGGCGGCCTCCAGGTGCCCGGCGGCCTCCAGGTGACCGGTGCCGGCTTTCCGTCCTCCCTCGCAGTCGGCTGAGATCCAAGCTCCTGGAAAAGACCACGTGTGACTGCGCTCAACTGGTCAGGAGCCTTCCCCTGGGCCCAGAGGAAAAGGACACAAGACTGCGGAGACTAGGAGGGCACTCCCCAAAGGAAAATCATGCTTTGTTACGGAAAGAGGGAGGAAGTGGCTCAGAGCCGCAGGAACAAGAGACGCCGGGGACTGTCGCGGGCGGTGGCCCTGTCCCCGTGTGTCCGCGGCCGCCCAGGGCCACCGAGAGCCAAGGGAGCTTCCGGACGCCTCGGGCGCAGCCTCCCTTCCGCCCTCGGGCGGACAGACCCCTTTCCGCGAGGCTGGCTTTGTTCCGGCTGGCGTCACCTGCAGTCAGCAGAGCCCGAGCAAGGCCAGCGCCTGCGGCGGCGCTCTCTGCGCCTGAGGCTTCTGAGGCGCTCTCTTGAAACTTAGAGTTACGTCATTCGCACCTGTCGGACTAGGCCACGGCCTCCCCCGGAGAAGGGCGTTTCCGGGCCTGTGCGCTCCGCGGGAGTCCCGGTGCGGGCTCGCCCGGGGACGTCTGAGCGGGGCGGGCGGGGCGGGCTCCAGCGGACGAAGGAGGGGACAGCCTCACCCAGCTCTGGCTGACACCTGGAGACCCGAAAGGCAGATGCGGCCGTTTCTATGCGGCGGATACGAAAGCTCCTTGGGGTCCCGTCGGGCTCCGCGTGTCCCGCCCGCCTGACCCGACCGCCCGCGCTCCCTGGCCCGCGCACGGCGGCTCCCGCGAAGCAGCCCTGCAGCTGAGGGTGCGGTGGCGGCGCTTTGGACGAAAGCTCTTTTCTGCAAAGGGTGGTGCAATGCTTCCTGGGCGAGGGGAGTCACTAGGAGTCCTTGTCGCTCGCGGTCCCGGGAGAGCCCGGCTGCGGGAGAAGCTGGAGCGGGAGCGGGTGCGGGAGTGGGTGCGGGAGCGGGTGCGGGAGCGGTGCGGGTGCGGGAGCGGGTGCGGGAGCGGTGCGGGAGCGGGTGCGGGAGCGGGTGCGGGTGCGGGAGCAGTGCGGGTGCGGGAGCGGGTGCGGGAGCGGGTGCGGGAGCGGGTGCGGGTGCGGAAGCGGGTGCGGGTGCGGGAGCGGGTGCGGGTGCGGGTGCGGGAGCGGGTGCCAGAGCGGGTGCGGGTGCGGGAGCGGGAGCGGGTGCGGGAGCGGGTGCGGGAGCGGGTGCGGGAGCGGGAGCGGGTGCGGGAGCGGGTGCCAGAGCGGGAGCGGGTGCGGGAGCGGGTGCCAGAGCGGGAGCGGGTGCGGGAGCGGGTGCGGGAGCGGGTGCCAGAGCGGGAGCGGGTGCGGGAGCGGGAGCGGGAGCGGGAGCGGGTGCGGGTGCGGGAGCGGTGCGGGTGCGGGAGCGGGTGCGGGAGCGGGTGCGGGAGCGGGTGCGGGAGCGGGTGCGGGTGCGGGAGCAGTGCGGGTGCGGGAGCGGGTGCGGGAGCGGGTGCGGGAGCGGGTGCGGGTGCGGAAGCGGGTGCGGGTGCGGGAGCGGGTGCGGGTGCGGGTGCGGGAGCGGGTGCCAGAGCGGGTGCGGGTGCGGGAGCGGGAGCGGGTGCGGGAGCGGGTGCGGGAGCGGGTGCGGGAGCGGGAGCGGGTGCGGGAGCGGGTGCCAGAGCGGGAGCGGGTGCGGGAGCGGGTGCCAGAGCGGGAGCGGGTGCGGGAGCGGGAGCGGGTGCGGGAGCGGGTGCCAGAGCGGGAGCGGGTGCGGGAGCGGGAGCGGGAGCGGGAGCGGGTGCGGGTGCGGGAGCGGTGCGGGTGCGGGAGCGGGTGCGGGAGCGGGTGCGGGAGCGGGAGTACCGCCCGCGGCCGCAGCATGCCCTGTGGGGCGTGCGCCAGCGCTCCTGGCAAAGGCCGGCAGTTGAAATGGTGAGAGCTCGAGACCAGCTTTGTCACTTTCTCAGGAAACTCTAGGTTAGGCTGGCCAAATAAATATCTGTGTTCAGTGGTGAAATAAGGCATAGGACTATTGGTCAAGTAATTGGTTCCTAGTCTGAGGAATAACAGCTTTGAAAAGCTGGGCGGAGGAAAGGTAGAAGAGGAAAGGGTGGCGTTATTCAACAAACCTACACACAATGGACAGCCGTTCAAGACTGGCCTTAATCCAGCAAGGATTAAAATGACCTCTCTTTAAAGGCCTGGAATTCTACCAAGTCAAGGTTTTATTTAGACCCAGTGCACTTTCTTTAAAATACACTTAACACTTGACAGGGCTGTTATGCATTACATGTTAGTGAGGATTGTTTCAATCACTGTGTTTTTTTTTTCTAATTGAGATAAAATTCACATCGCATAAAATGTACCATGTTAACCATTTAAAGTGTACAGTTCAGTGGTTTTACTATGTTAACTTTGTTATGCAACCATTGCCGTATCAGGTTCCAAAACATTGTCATCACCTCCACATCCCTGTTTCTTAACTCCTAGCTGCAACAGGAGCTTTGATCCTGAGAAAGTTTTCCAGAGGAGAGGTAAAAAGAATACATGAGAGAGAAGAGTTGTGCTGAGTGCCGGCGGGGAGGGAGTGTACATCGTGATAAAAGATATCATTTAAAATGTTGATTAGAACTGGCTCTGGGTGTTGGTGAAGACAGACATCTCCTGACTTTCTCAAGAATATGGGACAGCACCAGTCTGATTCTTAAAATTAATGGGATAAATTGTCTAATGTTTAAAAACAGTCTTGTGTCACTGAAAAACACTGAAATGTCAATCCTATTGCAAGCTTCTCCTCAAAAGTGTGGCTGGCTCAATTCAGACATTGAGTTTTGGATGAGCCTACCCTGGGATGTCTTTTATTGGGAATAAAACCAACAGGTAACTTTCGAGTTGATGGGACTTTCACTGGGACAACAGGAACATGTATGTGGGAGCTAGACACCTTATTTGGTAGCTGTACATATTAACAGAAAAGAATTAAAAGATATTAAAAGAAAAAAAATCCAGAAGGGTGCATTCCCTTAAGTATGCTAGCTTGAAATCTACAAGCCAGGTCCCTGATATTCTGGTCAAAGATAGGAGCTTTCATCAGATCAAGTGACTACTCACGCACCAACAGCAGGACATAGTTAATAAGGTCTTTTGCAAAAGTAACTTTGTCCTCCTAAGAGAATGAAAGCAAAGATTGTTTTGAAATTTAACCTTAGGTTCCTGCATACTGAGTTTTGCCAAAAGGTGAAGTCAAGCTTTGA
The DNA here is from genome assembly GCF_040939455.1 of Microcebus murinus. Classification (NCBI taxonomy): domain Eukaryota; kingdom Metazoa; phylum Chordata; class Mammalia; order Primates; family Cheirogaleidae; genus Microcebus; species Microcebus murinus. The sequence continues at coordinate 98,065,767 of NC_134114.1, read as the reverse complement.
CGGTGTACAATAGGTATTTCACTGAGATTTGCTATTAAATAAAGCTGTAAGCACTTCAGATGTAAGCTGTGGAAATGAGGGAAGTAATCTGCCTTGGGTTGTGATTATTTGCACAAAGTAAAATCAACAAACACCACTCAGGCTGTGAGTAAGTTTCCTGCTGTGCCAGTTTTTTAAGAAAGGTGCATTTCTTTTCAGCCAAACTTTCCATCCACTAAATCATTTATTTCCTTGGAAGTATTTTAAGAACATAGCCAGTGAAATAGTTTACTGTGTTTATGATTTTTTAAAAAGTTTGGTAGCTCAGTTTTATCAATTTGAATATGAATATGCTTAAAATACTCCAAATAGTCTGGAACTTCCCTCTGATCAGAAGTCCTGAATGGTAACCTATAGACTGCTCAGAAAATGAACCAAACAAGGAAAAATTACATGCTTTGATAAAAAGATGTTCTATTTTATTTGGAAATACGTCATTAATCAGTTTGTAACTATAACAGAAAAGTAGCTCAGTGTTAATCCAGGTAACATGACATGTCATGTAGAATCAAGACTTGTTACCTCCTTGCAACATGCACTGTCACACGCAGGCAGGCAGGCCTTCAGCGTAGGTGCCTACGCATTGCTTGTGGGGGCTGGAGGGGACCCCTTCCCAAAATGTTCACTCTCTAGTATGAGATCCGAAACTATACCATAGGGATTTTACTTCTTGGATCATGAAGGTCTTTTGTTCATTGAGAAGAATCTGCTTTTAAAGTGCGAATGCCCATGGGATGAGTGATTCGTTAAGCATTACATTTCATCTTAGCCTGACCACTAGCGGAGGGTGTGTTGGAGATGATGGTTTTGTCCATCAATCCTTCTTTCCAGTAATGGGACACACTTCCGTTAAGGGAGTGTTTTTCTCCCAATCCAGCTAGGACCTTCTGGAGGGAGCTGCCAGCCAGAGCATTCTCCTTCCCTACCAGTATTTCTCTTTACCCTGCCGTCTAGTGGCAGGCCACCACCAAAGCTTGTCCAATCACAGTTCCTCTCCTCTGGCCACACAGAGTGGTTCACCTCCCAGGACGGTACTCAATCCAAGCCAGGACAGAGTTCGTTCTTATATGTTTTCTAACTGGAGCTGGTGGAAAAATGCTTTCTTCTTTCCTCTGGAGGAGAGATGACGAGGAGGGCAGCCCACAGCTGCTCATGGCCACTTCTCCAGTCTCTGCCGACATCTAGCTTGAGAGAATGAAGTCTCCATGTGTAGAGAAGCAGAGATGAGTGACACAGTGTCCTGATGCTACCTGAGAACTGGATTCCACCAGACTGGAAGGCTGACAGCGTGTCCTCTCTTGGTTTGTGTACATGTGCGGGTAGATCACCCTTTCCCCTTAAGCTATTATGACCGGGGCGCCTGCCATTCGCAAACAGAGGTTTGAGAACCCAAAACAAACATTTTATAAAATAACACAAGATAACTAGGGGAGGGGAGGTGTTCTAGGTCCAGAAATATATGTGTGTGGAGAGGCGGGTCAGCCCTAATTACTCTGTGTTAAATAGGGATCATTGTGTATTAAAGTTCCTGGACACCTTCTCAGATTTTATTCAGAAATGAATTGAGAGGTAGAGCAAAGTGACCAAGGTCTCTGAAAATGCCAAGCCATACTGCTTTGGGGCCACAATGGCCTTGACGGTGTCCTGGGCTACTGAAGTCCGGCTGACGCTGTATGGGGCAAGGGGAGAGTAAGAACATACAAATATTTGATTTCAGATCTTAGCGCTATGTGTCAGTCCACTGACTCAGTTTCTCCACCAAATAAGAGAAGCAACATGTAGGTCCCAAAGGAGTCACTGTCTTGATCTACAATGGACTTTAGGATGACTGGCTTTATTTAAATTTTAAATTTGTATCTGTACATAATATAACAGGGCTTTATTTTTTCTGTACTAGTCTTTTTTTTCTCTTTTTTTCTTTGTTGTTGTTGTCATTTAAAACTGAAATATAGAGAGAAAATGAGCAAAGACAGAAAGGTAGGATTTAATGTTTTTTTCTTCTCCCAAACCTTTAAAGTCCTGGTACATTAGTATTATATAATTTTTGACTTATCAAAATATCCAAGAGACAAAAGTGTCATAGCAAATAATATTTTTATTGTTTGATAAAATGAAAGAAACAAGAATTAGATATCTTGCAATATTATTTTTTTGCACCTGGTTTAAAATGCAGTCAAGAAGTTGACTGCTAAGTCAAGCGAGCGGAAACCTTTCTCCAGTGTGCTCTCTGTCAGGTTCTTGCCACGCAGCCGGTTGGAAGTCTGGCTGTGAGGCCTCCGCATAAGGACCTTTACATGGATACTATCTTCTGATGGATTCTATTCTTTTAGGTTTCATGGTGGTAAAAATAGATTTATAAACTGTCTTTATGTTGTTTAATTGAAAGAGAAAAAACCAGTTGACCTGTGCATGTTGCAAGGTGACAGTGTTACATGCCATTTGAACCTGGGGAGAGCACTATTCAAAATTGAAAATAAAAACCAAGTTTATGTGAAAAGTTTTACCCTGTAGTCAGGATGCTGGGAGTGTCTCCTTTCTGAGGCCATTTGTTTCCTCCTCCATTTGTTTCCATGTTGCTCCTCTTTTTCCAAAATTACTTATGAGTAATAAAGGAAGCCGGGTCAGAACAATGGCATGTTCCTGGCTTTGCAAGAGTGGCACACATCAAAGGAAGACGTTTATCCCCGGGAACCACAGCTTTGCAGGAGATCCACCAGGCAGAAACAGAGCTGGATATGCTCCTACTTAGCAGAGAGGAAGTGTCCTCAGTCTCGCAAAGCTGGGAAAGCTACCCTGGGGCAGGTACATCGCTGCTCAGGAAGCTAAGTGTCACTTGCCTGGATCCATCCTGGGCCAAGGTAATTAACATCTCTAAGCCTCTGCTTATCCTTGTGGAATTCATAAGAGTACTTACCTCAGAGGTTATTCTGAGAATTAAATACACATGGAACGCTTAGCAAAGCGCAGGGCACGTAGCACTCTGTTAAATGTTAGATCGCTAATGATGACAATCTGAAGTTTTGGTTTGGTTTGTGTTTTCCTGCTACGTGTTTATAGTTTCTTAGTTGGAGAAATCTTTTTTAAAAATCAAAACCAATGTGATTGTTAAAACTTTTCTGAACTATCCAGATTCATCCCCAAACAGCCTTTCCTGCTGGTTTCTGATTCATTCACCTATTGGGGAAAAAAAGAATCACTTCCCGTCTCATGTCTACTTTGCCAGCCTGTGCTTTACTCCAGAGCTCCGGCTCTGTCCTGCAGGCACCAGCCTTCCTTGCCAGGCCCTGCCCCCTGCCCCCTACTGCCACCAACTTGTCCAGCAACACTTCTTAGATCTATTTCGGTGGAGGTCTTCAGCCTCAGAGATTTCTCTTAAAGAGCCGCTTGTTCACTCTCTGCCTCTTTTAAGGCAAGAGTGAACCCAGCTCAGAGTTAGCAGCTCACCTGCTGTCTCTGTTCATGCCAAGTGGAGGTCAGGCCAGGCCAGGGTGCTGCTGGGCCACCAGCTCCCGGCACTGTGGCCTCCATTTATGCTGTTGCCAATAAAACTATATATATATATATATACATATATACATACATATATATATATATATATATGCCTCACCCAGGATGGGGCCGGGGTCCAACCGTCACGTGGGGATACTGACCTCTAGGGGCGGGCTTCCCTTCACAGAGAGTCTTTATCTTCTCGTTGAGTTCCAGGACTGTGAAGGCAGCCTCTTGCTTAGCTGTTATCAGGTCAGTTTGTAGCTTTTTCACTGTCTTTTTGTGCTTTAGTTTCTTAAAAAAATAAGAGTTTCCATCACTAGGGACAGGTGCATCAAAGGAATGAAGGCATTAATGATGTCAGAACAGACACTTCCTCTGAAGCCCCACTTAGATGCTTCCTTGGATGGAGCCCGCGTGTGGCCTGCCGCGCGGAGCGCCTGCAGCCCCGGCAACACAGGCCGCGCCCCCACCACAGTCTCCCACCCTCTCCACGCGCCCTTCATCTAGACCCTGTGGGCTGCTTGCTTCTAACATAGGCAGTTAGAGAACTCTAGTTGCCACTTGGCATTTACCACTGAGGTGCTAATGCCTAAAAGTATCAGGGGTTCCCCCAATCTGTAAGTAGACTCATGTGAAATAGAGCCTTGATTTTGAGTCACTTTCCCCCCAAGATCATGATGGTTTGCATCCAAATAAACGCCAAAGTGTATGATGTGACCGCAAACGCTGATACTGTATTTACTATGGCATCTGTCTAGGGAAAGTGTCAAGGGCAAGAACGAGTCTTTAAGCAGTAGAGGAGGCAGCAATGCCTTGCTATAAAATAATCTGATTTATAAGATCTAAACGTTTCAGAGAGCTGCATTAGGACGTGGTCACATAGCCAAAGGATTCACCTTGAGACTTTATGACTAGAAAACTCCTTTTGTGAATTTCAAAGTGGATTTGATTTATCAAAATTGAATTTTGATAAATGCAACTCTGCAACGTTGGAGAAGCTGTCTATTGTGAAGAGTGCTGTATTTGTGCTTGTGAGTAGCTGCCATTCCACTGAAGAGCTCACCTTGCCAAGTCTTTGTGCGCTGATGATTAGTAAGCCCAGAAAATCAATGACTAACATTTCTTACTGGAAATAAATCCTGAGATAGGGAAAGGGAGAGAATGTTCTTCCCTCACCTCTGAAGGGAGTACACCTGGGCAGCAGGAGATCACTCTCCTCAATAAGAGTAAATCCAGTAAATTCAGTTTATCAAAGATGGGGTCAAATAGACACAGATGTCCCATTTTAAAAGACAGGTTATTTCTTGCCCAAAGCAGGAAAAGCAGGACTTCATTAAAGCTTAATTAATGGCATAAACATGACTAAAAAAGAATGGTAGTCATGGAATTTCTTCAAAGGGAGCTGGAAAAGTAGAATTTGGCAGACTTCACCCTGCACAATCCAGGTGAGAAGTGCTCTGAGCCACAGCGCGGGCGCCTGGTCTTCGTGGCCGTTCTAGAGTGGTGGACTCACTCCATCATCGTACTAATAGCTATGAAGCATCCCCTGAGTGTCAGGCTCTGTGCTGGCCAGTTGTTGAAACATCAGGCTGATGAAGTCTCTGCCTCCAGGCCACTAAGATCCCCTAACTAATTCCCTTCCTTTGAGTCTCTATTCACTCAAAACCTTACTAATTTGGCCTGCCACATAGATTAGTTCAGGGAGAGACTGATCAAGAAATATGTCAAGTATTTGATAGCTGTTTCTAATGAAAAATTGTTAAGTTGTCATGTTAATGTACACCTCCTTCTCTTACTGGGCTGGGCCAGCTTGTTCAGTGAGGACCTTGTCCATCTGAGGCCTGCAGTGAAACACCTGTGAGGCCCTGGGCGGGCATCAGTGGCCTTTCCCGATGCTTCTTCAAGACTGTTCCATGCTCAAATTTTTATACTTTCCTTTTATCACTTAGAACTTTGGAGCTATAAAGTGGGAAGAAGGGTACAGAAATGAAAACTGAGAAAGTGGAGAGAATGAAGGAAAGTATGGCAAGAGGGATTTAGAAGAGAGTGCTAATTAAAGATACCAGACAAGAACTGGTGATGATACGCATGCTGAAGTGTTGAGGATTAAGTATACTGATGAGTGCAAACTCCACTGAAATGCATAAAAAGGTAACATGGGTTGATGGATGAATAGAGAAATGAATAGATACATGATAACTCGAAGATAGCAAAATGTTCACGATAGCATCTAGTGTTCATTATAAAATTATTTCGACTTTTCTGTATATTTGAAACTTTTTATTATAAGAGCTTGGGTAAAGAAAGAACTGAAGAATTAGTTTCCTTACACTGCCCTTCCCTTAATTCTTAACAGATGGTATTCAAATTCTCAGATTATATCACAACCATTCATATGTAGATATGTATTTTTCTAGAAACTTTTCTCAAGGTATGCATCGATAGTAACTAAACGAAAGAAAAAAATAAATGTAGCCTGGTGAGACTTGATGGACAGTCACTGGGATCTGGCCTGGTGTCTGTCACTAAGAAAAAGTGCTGCCAATACATTTCCATTTGATGGGACCACTTGACAGACAGAATGCAAGCACTTGGTGTATAGACACAGTGCTTCTTAATATCAGTTAAAACATTTAACTCTTATTTCCCTTATGGTGGTTGTATGTTCTGCCTCTTCTTATTGTTATAATATTTGTATATTTACCTTATGATCTGAGAAAAACTGAGGGTATTTAATTTGGAGAAGACAATGTGGTACACAGGACAGTCATGACAGTCGACTTTAGTCATAAGGGACTACTCAGAAGGAGAGGAAGTTGAGTCAAACAGTGCTGTTCTGAATATACCAGGAAGAACAACGGGTAGAAAACACAAGAGGCAGATCTTGGCACGACGTGAGGAAGCAGCCTGCAACACTCAGAGCTACGTCCACAACACATGGCAGGGTCCTGGCAAAGACCTCCTGCTCCGGAACGGTCAAGGAGAGACTGGGTGGACATCCTCAGGCAGTGGCCACAGACCAGGAGTCTGGGCCCCAGCTCTTTGCGCCTCTGCCCTCCCCAGCTCCCCAAGGGCACAGCACCTGAGTGAACACACACCTCAGCCCTTGCAGCCTCTGGCGTTGGCACAGTTGTCAGGACACTTTTTAAGGCTAATTCTGGTATTTGCGAGAGGTTGAATAAAAAGACCAAGAAGGCCCATGGGTCCCTCAGAATTCAAGGATAATTTGACTCAAAATATACAAACTTTATTATTTAGTTATAAGGGAAAGGTGTGGGGAAAGTTAAATTTATATTAAAAATTGGACAAAAGACCTCAATTGGTTGCCTAAGATTTCTGTTGAGACCTTTTGGTTATTCAGATACATTTTACAATAGTTTAACATCTTTGTCTTTTTTTTTATTTTGTCCAGACAGAACTGCTGTATGGCTATTAATTCATAGCTTTAACCAAGCCTTTTGGACATTTCAAGTAATTCAATTTGCCGACATGTTTTTTTATTAGTCATAGACATCAAATGATTTCAGCAACAATAATATTTTCCTTTGCTTTTTTGGCATTCACTGGCAAGGCAAGCCCAGTGTTGTACTTGAATCTAATGGAGTCTGTTCTAGTCTCCTTAGTTACTAGGACTCTCCGCAGTGATTACTGAAAGGATAGGAAGGCTTTATAGCTGGGAGGTAAATTCCAATTATCTTGCTCTTTTCCTACTTCTCCTACAGGGTGGAAAAAAGGAGGAAATCATGTATTTGTGCAATGTTTTGAAAAGGAAATATCTATCCGTATCATATTGCTGAATGGCTTGCATTATAACAAATCCATGAGAATTACAAATAACTAAGGGACTATTTATAGACGAGTTTCAACACAAAGTTGCCAGTACTATTTGAAATCTCTGGCTATGTCCACACTGGCTTTGGTTTTGAGGCTGGGCTTTGTCACTCACTAGCCATGAGAAACTGGGTCAGGCACATGATATTTCTGAGCCTTAGATCCCATTTCATAGAACTATTGTGGGGATCCAATGACGTAACATAGAAATGACAGTACCTAGCACTATGCTTGCAAAATAGTAGTTATGTCTTTCTGTTTTTATCATTATTCCTTGAAACACATAAGGGAAAGTGTCAACTCTTCAGTAAAACACTAAAGTATCTTTTCTAAGGATGTCCTTGTTATACTTCACAGAAATTAAAGTTTGTACTTAATTGATGGCAAGAGTTTTGTCTTTTTTTCTTTCTTTTTTTTCAATTATTTTTTCTGCATGATTGCATCGATCTCCTCCTCACTGTGTAAGGGCAGACAAAACTCAACCTGATGTCCTGCAGACGGACGCGCAAACGGCCCGGCCCAGGCCTGCTGGAGCTGGCTGCTGGGGGCAGGTCTGGGGCTGCCTGTACAGAGCGGGTGAGGGGCGCCCTGGGGCCTGGCCGCTTGCTCCCCACGGCAGTTCTCTCCTGAGCCTCCCAGGGCAGAGCTTCCTCCCACTTTGTCCGAAATCTGCTGTATCCACCCGCCCTCCTGCACTTAGAGAGAACAAAGGCAGGCGTTTTGCCTTCAGGAGGCCACTGATAAAATGCTCACTACCAACAGCCAACAAGAGAATTTGCTTTGAATACAGAAAGTATAGGGAGGTTCCTCCTTGCATTTCTCTTCTGATAGCCCTTCATTAATAATGAAACTTATAAAAGTGATAGTAGCATTTGGATACCACTTGACTTAAAAATCAATTTCACATGTTTTATTTTGTTTTATGTTTATAGTATTTTAAAGTCTAGGAATGTCAAATATGTGCCACGTATGCTCCTTCCCGGTCCATGGCAGCCTTTGATTTGGGGATTCTTTCACCTTGAGTTCCACCCCTGGCTTCACAAACCTTGACTCCCAGCAGCCACTGCTCACTGATGCAACTTAACCATGACCTGTGTTAGTACCTGCTGTGCAACTGACAGAGGGAGCTGCCAGAGGGTTCAAGAGCACCTAACCCTGGTTGTACAGTAAGCAAATAGCTAAATGGATTTAAACCAAGGTCTTTTGATTTCAGATGCTGACTTTCTTTTCAATGGCAACATGAGTCCTCACTGATCAACAGAACTATTACTTTTTAGAGTTACTTGCAGGTAACCTAGAAAGGCAATGTGATAGGCTTGGCTATAGCAGAGTAGCTTTGCAGTGTGATGGTGAGGCATTTAGTGCATGGGTTGCCATGGCATCTCTAGAGAACCCAGAGATAAAGGAAAGGTTCGACGGGCCCAGCTAAGGGCAGTCTGTGCCAGGTGTGGTTCTTTCCCCTTAGTGACTCTCATCAGAGGACCCTGAATTGATGGTGTAGATTGTGATCATTCTGTTGAGTCGTCTGGAGTGACAAAGAATGGATCAGATGAATCTTTCTTACAAAATGCCTTGAATGGAAAACAATCACAAAGGCAAATGTAGCTTTGTCTTATTTCTTTTGATACGGTCACAGGGAGCTAACTGATACACAAACCTTTAGGACTCCTCATAACCTTGACCAAGAGCCTCGCCCCACATGACCACTACTCGATGCTTAATGGTCAAGACAGTCAGATCTTGGAAATCAGAGCTGGCATTTTTCAGTTCTCTTTTCAGTCTCTCTCCCATCTGAGTCCCAATTCACCTTATATTATATTACAAAATTCTATAGAAATACATTTTAATTACTCACCAAATCCAAAAGGTTTGGAATTTCTAATAAAAAGAAAACAAATTCCCAGTAATTAAACAAGCAACCTAAATCACCACAGGGGAAGAATTTGTCTATGGTTGGAGCCAAGTCTCAGTTCTTTCCCCCTGTGGGATAAACAATCATCAGAGACAGCAGTGGAGCTTGGCAGCAGATATTCTGCTTTCCAGAATGCCTGATAAGTGTTTGTTTAAGAGAAACTACAAATTAATACAAGACAAAGAGATAACGTTGCATTTGGAAAGTTCTAATGATAAAGTAGAACTTTCTAATAATAGAGTTGTCCAAAAATTAGAATGTTTTGCCCTAAAAATACAGTATGCTCTCCTCCCTTGCATGTGGTATACAGGCCATTCTTGGGAATGTTCCAGAGCGAAGCTAACAGTTATAGAACACCTGCAATATGCCAGCCATGGTTCTGAGAACTTTATATGTACTGGCTCATTTCATTTTTATAGCACCTCAGAGAAGCAGGACTATTAGTAATCCCATTTTAGATGCAAATACTGAGACACAGAAAGGTTTAATTAACTTGTCTAAAGTGAAATGATGAGTCCCAACTCAAATCCATGCAGCCTGTCTGCAGACTGTGTCTCCCATCACTACGTTTTGCATATCTCAATGTGCTACCCAGTGTCCTACACTGTGAGAAGTTTGAATAAGAAGACATTTCAGATTCTATAAATCCGTTTCTAAAGCAAGTGGGAGCAGTGTCTAACTTCTGACCATAAAGCCTTAAAGCCATGGACTTGACCACTCAGTGTGAATTAGAGTCAGATAGAACCATCAAATGTTAGATGACATAGAGTTGGATGCACTCTTAGAGGCCAAATTGTCCAGCCCTAACATTTTGGAGATGTAGAAGTAGAAGCAGAGAAAAATAAGATAATTTACCCAAATTCACAGCTAATAAAGCTGCAAGAGGCAGGACTGAGAGCCTGGTTTTCTAACTCCTCATCTCAGTCCCCTGCCCCTGATATTATGCTGCTCCTTAGCCATATGAGCTGTGGGGCAATGGGATAGGTACATGATTGGAACCTAGAGTGGCACCGAAGATCCCTCAAGTCTAAGGTTTCAGCATCAGAAGCAGCCGGGCGGGGCAGGAACCTTCCCTTACAGGAGCCTTCCCTCTTTAAACAGAGAGCGAGGGTGGGCCAGACACAGGTCACTCTATACAGTACATATTGGGGTGCATCTGACAGAAAGTCTAGGCAATTGAGATCTTGCTAATTTGAAAGAATAAGCTGGATCAGTGTCTACCAGCAAACTTGCTTTCATAAGGCATTCTGCTATATGCCGTATTCTAATATCAGAAAAGCCCATTTCTGAGATTAAGGGGTTTCTGCTTTCACATTCTTTTCTTTGTGCAATGCTATCTCACCTTTCTTACTCAGTAAACATTATTCAGGCTGATAATCAGAATTTTATGAGAAGGAAAGAACCTACAGTGCAATACATAAATTTTCATATTACTGGCTGAGCACAGTAAAGAACAAAACTGAGCACTCAAGCAGGTCATGCAAAAAGAAAACGTAGCCAGTGCCTGCTAAAGCCAAATCTGCTTCTTGGTTTTACAATCTCAAATCACACCCCGAGAACAGAGAGAGAAATGCATTGTCACACCTAACAGAAGCTGGCCGGACGCCGTTTTCCAGTCCAGTTCTCCCTGGGGACAGACAGCACCCAAAGGGCCAAGGCTGTGTAGGAAGCAGTTTCAGTTTCTTCGCCAGCCCCACCTCCGCAGGTGTTGGCACAGGTGGCAAACGGCTGTAAGAATTGACGTGGGTGGAAAAGAAGAGAAACCAGAGACCATAAAATTTACAAGTGGTGAAAAAAACCTCCCATACCTGCTTAGTGAAAGTGCCTAGCTCCTGCTAAGCTCCTCTAGCATGATCACAAAATAATGAAGAGGTCTCTCTGCGATGACTTTGTATTAGGCAGATACTGTTTTCCCTCTGTGCCTGGCACTCCTTTTGAACTTAGGCTGCCTTCTGGAAGAAAATGAGCAGCTATTGGCCATCTGTGACTTACTTTGAATCATAAAGCAACGGCATGTGTTTAATGACTGGAAAACTGAGATCACCTGAAGCACCAAGGAACTTTAATTGTTGTAAGGATTTTTTGGTGTAGTAAAGAGAATCTAATTAAATTAACCTCCCCCCAAAATACTCTTCTCCTTCACAGACTCCACTCCACCCTGAAAGCAGTGAAATTACATGGGATATAGGCTCAGAGAGGTACAAGAGCTGGCCTTAAAACAACATAATGAATGATAAAGAAATCCAAGTAGGAGAAAGGAAAATTACTGTAACAGGAGAAATGATCCTCAGACAGCATGAAAGAGCTTTGTACGCTGTCCAGGAGAAATTAGAGAAAGCAACAAAGTGGGAAGTTTTCTGGGATATGTATTATTTTCTCATAAATACAATGCTTAAAACACTGCAGATTTCTTATGGCAGGGTTGAAACAATTTTACAGCACAAATATCCAGGTTTAAAGTGAAATGGACCTGATCTCATATTAAAATGCATTTCCTGGCCGGGCGTGGTGGCTCACGCCTGTAATCCTAGCTCTCTGGGAGGCCGAGGCGGGCGGATTGCTCGAGGTCAGGAGTTCGAAACCAGCCTGAGCAAGAGCAAGACCCCGTCTCTACTATAAATGGAAAGAAATTAATTGGCCAACTAAAAATATATACAAAAAATTAGCCGGGCATGGTGGCACATGCCTGTAGTCCCAGCTACTCAGGAGGCTGAGGCAGGAGGATCGCTTGAGCCTAGGAGTTTGAGGCTGCTGTGAGCTAGGCTGACGCCACAGCACTCACTCTAGCCTGGGCAACAAAGTGAGACTCTGTCTCAAAAAAAAAAAAAAAAATACATTTCCTGTGTGAAAAGTTAGAGAGTGTATGGGTGAGTGTTTTGAAAATTGATGAGTGGCATGGTATTAGTTAATAGTATTATAGTGTTACTGATATTATTTTAGAATCTTCATTCTTTATAAGTGGACATCTGAGACAATAATTGATTCTTGGCAATGAATCATCTGTGCACACAGCTTTACAGCAATATCTGAAAGTTGCATATTATATAGCTACAATGAAATGAGTAATTTGTCAATTCTTTAATTTTTTAATTGGTTTAACCTAGTTTATGTCTGGAAACAAAAATATTTTCATAGGGGCAAGACGTAGTGATGGGAGACACAGTTTTCCTTTAAGAAAATTTAAAATTTCCCATCAGGTCATTGGAAGCAATGGTTGACAATTAATTTAACGTAGAACATTTAAATGCATAATGAAGAAATTACCAGAAATTAAAGCATTGAACTTGGCTCCTAGCTTAAGATGTGGTTCTCCTTTTTTTTTTTTTTTTTTTTTGAGACAGAGTCTCGCTTTCTTGCCTAGGCTAGAGTGAGTGCCGTGGCATCAGCCTAGCTCACAGCAACCTCAAATTCCTGGGCTCAAGTGATCCTCCTGCCTCAGCCTCCCGAGTAGCTGGGACTACAGGCATGCGCCACCATGCCCGGCTGATTTTTATATTATATATATTAGTTGGCCAATTAATTTCTTTCTATTTTTATGGTAGAGACGGGGTCTCGCTCAGGCTGGTTTTGAACTCCTGACCTTGAGCAATCCGCCCACCTCGGCCTCCCAGAGTGCTAGGATTACAGGCGTGAGCCACCGCGCCCGGCCTTTTTTTTTTTTTTTTACTGTGCTTGAAAGGTAATGTTCACTTGACTATCAAACTAATTGGGACATGTAAGTGGTTAGAATAAGCTGATGAAGTAGATGTTTTCTTCCTTGAGGAAGTCACAACCACTTAGAATTACTGAGCCACAGAACCGATGATATATAGTCTGCATGTACTGAGATCAACTGCTTTCATTTGGAACCTCAGAGAGCGTTCCACAGTTCAATTATGTTTGCTACTCTAAAAATTCTCTGTTCTTGGTTTTCCTCTTCTCAGTTCCTTCTCAGCTATCAACTGTAATAAAGGCAACACCATATTGTATAAAAGGCTCCAAGAGTGTCCTTTAGTTGGAAAATCCATGTTCCTCAGTGTGCTGTAGGCACAAAGCAAAGAAACGAGTTGATTTTCAAATAAATTGCAAACATACAGTCTCAACAACTATAGATATAACCTAATGATCAAAGCAGAACTACCTTTAAGTTCATTTGCCCAAGACAAGGTCACGTTGGGGGTCTCATTGCAAACATATTTTGCAGTCCCTCCTCAATTCTGTTCACATTTATGCTATTTTATATATGTGTACTAAAGATATTTTATCTAGTATGAGTGACATTGTAGCCTGTGTCCATTTGATGACAAGAAAGTCGTGTTTCCAATACTGAAACAAAACTGCCCCTTGCTTTTCCGAGCTAAAACCTTAGAGTCTGACAATTGTTAGCTGAACGTGTCCCTTCAGCTTTCCTGCAGCTCCTGTACTTAATCACTGGGGCAAACCTACACCCTGAAACTTTAAAGGCAATGGGAGAGATAGCAATGGTTTGTCACACCTGAAAACTTCTTTACTAAATGGTATCAGTCCTGCTCTGGGGAAGTATTCATAGTTTAGCACTTGAGGAAATGGCCTTAACATTAAGCAGGATTTGCAGCCTAAATCAAGTTTCATTTCTCATACTCAACATTCCAGCTGTGATGTTTTTTTGTTAGTTATATATGTAGATTTTTGTCTTTTTCTTCGCCACTATTTAGAGAAGGTTTTTGTTCATGTCATGAAACCACATTTTATAGGTGGGGAGAGAAGCATATTTGGAGATATATATATATATATATATATATATATATATATATATATGTTTGATAGTCCTTAGAACAAAAGTTTAATTTCAGAATCTGATGTTGTATGTGAATTGGGTTTTATGTATGTGAGGTGGAATCGCAAAGGCATGATCCAGTCAAGGAAGCACTTGGCACTTGTGAATAGCATGTAGAGTCAGAGAGGGAGGGAAAGGTGTGGTGGTGATGTGAACTTTTACTATGGAGATACTAGTAAGTTTCAGATTGCATATTTTAACAAGTCTAAACAAATGTCCTTTCCATAAAACAAGTCATCAAATACAGATTATTTCTTGGTCTTCTTGGACTCAAAGGTCTGTCTCTCTTTTTAATTCTCTCTCTAGCAAGGTGCCTTCTCTAATTGCATTACAAATCCAGCACTGAAAAGATAGCACATGAATCTGAACTGCTAAGCAGGGATCTTTAAGCAAATTTCAATGTTCTGTCTGGTAGACCTCTAAGCCTGTTCCCATTAGCACGCCCTCATCCCTGAGATATGCAAGGATAACAAGTAGGGAGGGGAACGTGGCCTTGGCTTCAAACCACTTGCCTCATCTCTTGCTAGTGATATATGGTGTCACAACTTCCCAGAGTCTCAGATTGCAAGATTTGAGGATAATCATATGAGTTGTTCATCAAGAAAAGGTTAAAGATTTCCCAACTAAGACAACTGGTGAGTTGCCTGTCATGGTCCTGACCCAGAAAACCCACAGGAGCCATATTTGACCAGTTCTGGTTTGGACTTGAGCTTGTGGGTCATTCTTTGCAGCAGTGGGGGCAACACTGGCCAGACAGAAGACTACTCAGATATGGAAATGTTCCACACCAGAAATACGTCCTTGGGACCCCTGCATTGAATCCGAGTCCCTCTAGATAACAGTGAGATTGACCCAGGGTCAGGCAAGCTTCTGTGAAACTAAAGCCTGTTTCACAAGATGTACAACAAGGAAGTACTTTTTAACTGTCTAAAGGGAAGAATAGATGAATATTGTACTCCCTAATTTTGCTCAAATATCATGTGTCAAAGTTGAAACTGACTTCTACTTGCTCTGATTTCAATTCTACAGCGCCTTATTCAAGCTGACAATGCCAATTACTCTGAGTCACAAATGAACTGGACTTTTCAACTGGAAGACATTTCCTATTTTTTTTTTCTTTTTAATTGTGGTACAAAACACATAACATAAAATTCACCATCTTAATCAATTCTAAGTGTACAGTTCAGTAGTGTTAAGTATAGGCACATTGTTGTGCAATCAATTTCCACAACTTTTTCATCTTGCAAAACTAATACCCATTAGACAATAACTTCCCATTTCCCCCTCCTTCCAGCCCCCAGAAACTACAATTTTACTTTCTATATCCATGAATTTGACTACTCTAGATACCACATATAAGTGGAATCATACAGTATCTTTTTGTGGTTGGCTGATTGACTTAGAATAATGTCTTTAGGGTTCATTCATGTGGTAGCATGTGTCAGAATTTCCTTCCCCTTTAAGGCTGAATAATATTCTATGGTATGTGTAGGTGCCATTTGGTGTACTCATCCATCCATCAATGTATACTTATGTTGCTTCTACTTCCTGGCTATGGTGTGGAAGACCTTTCTTGAAGTAGTGATCATGGGAGTACAATGAATACAATATTTGCCTTTCTTTTTTTTTTCCTCCTACTTACCCTTTCTAAATGAACTGAAACTCTTTATCTTTTAATTACAAATTTCATTCCCATTTCCCCCAAATATTTACATTTTGTTTTTGTTATCAACCAAGCACGTTGAGTCCAAAGTGGGAAGACATTTAGAAGCCATCTCAGATCTTATTATATGATTCTGGTAGGGCATTTGCTATTATAGATTTCTAAATTAGGCTTCCTTTTATGTCTGACACAGAGCCTTGCTCTCCCCACTCCCTTTTTCTTTAATAAAAGAAAGTCTATACTACTGTCACTATTACTTATAATTCTTTTATTTGGAAATGCAAAGTCCCACTTGCAGGCAGAGCCAGGCCTGGGGTTATCAAGCAGACATCACTCTATGCATTAGCCTAAAAATAGGTTAATTTTTATAAATATTCGCTGGCTGTTAGAAAAGAAATACAGAGAGGTTTATTACTGTCAGACAAGCTAATTCAGTGATGAGCTTCTTTCCTTCATGTACTCTTTTGGAAAAGGGGTTTTAAGGCTTCCCTTTTTTTCTACAGCCTCACATCTGCACATCAGATTCATCTGAGGAGCTTTTTAAAAATACTTATGCTCAAGATTCTCTCTAATTCTACTCAATTAGAATTTGGGTGTGGGACTGTAATCTGTTTCTTAGGCTTTCTTGTTGGTTCTGACGTGCACATCTGTAAAGATCGACTGGAGGACAGCTGTAGACAAGAGCTAGGTGCTGGCCACAGGCTGTGTGAGTGTCCTTGTGAGCATGTGTGTTCCTGTGTACATGAGGGAAGTGCTGTGTACATGTGCTGTTGGAGCAGCAGAACCTCCAGATCGTTGCAGATGGTGAAGGTTTCCATGGGAACCTGGTCCATGTAACATGTCTGCCATTTTTCTGTAGAAGGCCAATATCAGCTTTAGAGAGAGATTAGTTGATGCAAAGGAATTGCAGGTTTTGGAAATTATAAATATTGCAATGCAGTTAAGGAATTTGTGGAGTACATCAGCTTCCTTTCTTAGGGTAAATATGAAGAGATAATAATCAAAGTATCAAACTGTACCAGGTAATTCAAAACTGCAGGACTCCCTCCCTCTGAGTTGGAGAAAAACCCCTCTGTGGAAGGGTTCTGATTCTTATTTTTATATTATTCTTATCAGTCCTTCTGATTCTTATTTCCCACCCACAACTCCCTTGAAACTCCTTGTAGGTCAAAACAGCTAAAAAAAAAAAAAAAAAAAATCCATGCCTGTCTTCACATGTACTATATTGTTCAAAGTTATTTCAATGACTTTAATAAGCTTAAAAGAAATCTACCAGGAAAACTCTAAGTCCTTTACCTAACTCCATCAACAACAGGGTAATAATCTGAGGCAAGTGCCTTGTTGTTCACTTTCTCCAAATGCCAAATGGAACTGTTTAAAACCCCCTCAGGTTTACATATGGATGGATTAACTCATGCTGTGTAAGTGCTTTGAGCCTCAAATGTTTAAAATGAAGTATGGAACATGGACAATGAAATAAAATAATTGTAGGAAATGTTTTTTCAAGCTTTAAAATTATAATTTATTTTTCTTATCTTAAAAGTAATCAAAGATGTTAAAAAAAACACCCATGCTTCTTAAATGTTTTAAATCCTTTGCTAAGCCCTGTGCATACTCTTCATAAAAGAAAAAGAAAACTTGTCAGATTTGTGGCATAAAATATCTCAAGGATCTTTGCTGGCTAACCTAATTTTTGTCCACCATGCAAGCAAAATCTTATGGGATCTTGAAGTATTCCATTATTCTAATATATGAAAAGAAAGAATCTTGATTTGTTACTTGAAAAGGCTTAATGGGAAGTATAGTTAATAGCCAGGCTTTGATCAATTGTATTGTTTCTGTTTATTCTTTCTATTCAAAACTGGCATCACTCTTACATATTTTTAAGAAGAGAAAATACAGTACCTAGCCACTTCTATATTATTTTTCTCAATAAAACTCTTTATATTTTTATGGGACTTTTATTACTGTCTTCTATGACAGAGTAAATGGGGAAGTGCCTAAAATTAGATAAGTTAAATTAAACTGTAAGTGATATTTAACCTGAGAAAGTCGAGAAGGCATTTAACAAGTGCTGAACATTTCTGTTGGACTGATCTCAATTTTCCAAGTACATAATCTACTGAAAAACTTTTTAGCTTAAGATTTGCATGTTTTTATCACCAGGTTAAACTTTCCAAAACTGATAAAATTTTAAGAGTGAATGAAGATCATTAGAAAGATCTTGTGTTTCTGAGATTCTCAATAATTTAGTTCAGTTCAACAAACATTACTGAATATGTCCTATGCACCAGGTTCGAAGCCAGATGCCAGGTAAATGAAGCTAAGATAAATAAAGCATAATTCCTTTTCTTTGGAAGCTTTTGTCTTGTGAGAGAGACAGCAATACAATAAATTATTAATATGTTTTATGACAGGTGTATAAGAAGGAAGCCATTCCAGTGCACACAAGCTGAGGTTGACGAGCAGCACTGTCTAGGGAGGAAACCACGTGAGGCAAGGTATAGAGATAAAAAGCAGAAGGGGGAAGTCTTTCTAAGTCTGAAAAAGGACTAAGTGAAAATGTGAAATAAAAACTACGACAATTGAAATATATATGTGTAAAACTATGGAGTAGATATAGCTGACAAGAGACCTAGTAAACTGGTAGATGGTCTGGGGGAAATCGTGAGAATCCATAGGAATGAAGACATGGAAAATATGGAAGAACATTCAGGAGACATGATGGAGTGGCGAAGGGAATCTTCAATACAAGTCTAACATGCTTTCACAAGAAAAAAAAGAGAGAATGGAGGAGAGGCAATATTTGAAGTAAAAATGGTGGAGAAATTCCCAGAAATGAAGGGTGGCATAATCCTTCAAATTTAAAAATTACATTGAATTCTAGCAAAAAAGTTTAAAAGGGACAACTTGGATCTTATTCCTAGAGATTGTGATTTACCAGGGCTGAGGTAGAGCTCGAGTATCTATTTGGATAAACTCCCAGGTGATTCTGTTGCATGGCCAGATTCAAGAATCAAAGGAGTGGTTCTCAAACATCAGTGAACTTAAGAATCACATGGGGAACTAATTAAAGTGCAAATTCCTGAATCTGATCACAGAGATATTAGACTGGAGAAGGCCCTCCTAGGAGACTGAGTTGAATATTAACAATTAAACATGGTTTATGGAAGGAATAAAGGTAGGGTAGAGTGTTATAGCTGGTTCTAGAATTTAGAGTTTGTCCATCTAAACATCTCAGGCACAAATAATTCACAGACTTCTCCTTGAGAGAAAGATCCTTCTCCATCATAAGGAAAAAAGCAATTGGGAAACATTAATAGTCTTGATAGTATAAGCTCCATGAGGACATGGGCATGTGAACAGACAAACAGATAGAGGTTCATGGTTCATTTCTTCATTTAGTATGTATATACTGAGCACAAATTTTATGCGGCAATATTTTTATAAGTACACAAACATTGTCAAAGGATTTGAGGTCCTTGATCACGACTCTGTATGGCTTTATTATATTGTTTTTATATCCTTATAAACCATTATCTGGCTCCTTTATTCTGAATACAGCTGCAGATTATGGACTTGTCTCTTTCTTCTATTTTTTTCTAACTGTGGAGTGGTCATTGTGAGTTTATGCAGTAGCGTAACTCTCTTGTTCTCTGTGTTCTTTGTAAGTTGGTGCCATGTGGGGGCAAATGCCTCATGCAGAGACATGAAATGTTTATATGTTTATCACAGATACACTTAGCAACTCAGGGAATGCTGAGATAAGTGACAGAATCATAGTCCCTTCCTTCATGGTGTTTAGAGTCTAGTTATGGAACAGACATAAAACAATTACACGCCTGCAGTCATTGCCAACAATGACAAGAATTAAGGAATGACACATAGCCTCTGAGAGGTGAGAAGAGCAGTGACCTCATAAAAGAAGTCAGGAAAGATTTTCACAATTGAAGGAGACTTGAAGACTTAATAAAAGGCACTAATTAAGTGGGGCAGGGAGAAAAGAACATGCAGGCAGAAGGAACACTATGTGTAAAGGTCGGTCTTGCAACAGGGGAGAAATGGTGAGCACTGGGGTGTTCAAGAAACCCAGTGGGCTCCAGTGGAGAAAGTGAGAACCTGCACAGACAGAAGCCTAGGAGCTGAGGACAAAAGCAATGGGAGGTGACTGAAATGATTTATGCAGGTGATTGATAGGATCAGATTAATAATTTAATACTAATAATTATAGTGGTTAGTGTTCATTCAGGGCATACTATGTGCTGAGCATTGTTCTGGGTGTTTTATATGTATTAACTTATTTACACACAGAACAGCCCCATGAGACAGATACTATTCTATTCTCATTATACATATAAGAAAACAGAGCTGTCATGCTGCATGATGGCACTTTATGTGCCGACTTGGCTAGGCTACGGTGTCCAGTTGTTTGGTCAAACAGTAGTATAGATGTGCTGTGAAGGTATTTGTGGGTATGATTAACATTTATAGTCAGTTAACTTTAAGTAAAGCAGATTACCCTCCATGACATGGGTGGGACCCAAGCATTCATTCGAAGGCCTTAAGAGAAAGGACTGAAGTTTTCCAAGGAAGAAGGTAGGAATCATGCCTGAAGACTTCAACATAGAAACCCTGTTTGTGTTTCTAGCCTGCTGGGCCATCCTGAAGATTTAGAACTCAAAACTACAACATAAACTCTTACCTGAATTTCCAGTTTGCTGGCCAGGCCTACAGATTTCAAACTTGCCAGCCCCTACAATTACCACATGAGCCAATTCCTTAACATGAATCACAATCTCTCTCTCTGTCTCTGTCTCTCTCTCTCTCTATATATTTATATATGTGGATATATGGATATATGTATTCATTCTAATAATATATATGCTATCCTACTGTTTATATTTCACTGGAGAACTCTGACTAATACACCCTGGTTTCAGTGTAATGAATAGATTTAAGTAGGCCAGAATGGATTCAAGAACACCATTTAGTAACCTAATTTAATAATTTAGGCATCTTATGATGAGACCAGAGTAAAGACAGCAGAAATTGACAGAAGAGGAAGGATTCTAGAGCTATTCAGGAGTTAGCATCAACAGGATTTGGTGATGGATTGGATAAGGTTGGCAAGGGTGAGAGGGGTATCAAGGATAAGTCCTATTTTTCAGCTTACATAATTAGGGGATTATAATGGCAGTCACTGAGTCAAGTAACACTATAAGAAGATCAATGATGTAAGGTGGGTAGAAGTTTATATATGTGGTGGGGTGTTGGTGGTGGTGCCATGGAGATGTGACTCTAATTTGAAGAATGTTAAATTTATTTGAGATGTCTTTGAGATTTCCATGAGAATGCAGGCATACATCATTTTATTGAGCTTTGCTTTATTGAAATTTGCAGATATTGTGTTTTTTTTTTAAAATGTAAGGTTTGTGGCAACCCTGTGTTGAACAAGTCTATTGGCACCATTTTTCCAACAGCATGTGCTTACTTCATGTCTCTTTGTCACATTTAGGAAATTCTTACAATATTTAAAACTTTTTCATTATTATTAGTAGTAGTATATCTGTAATGGTGATCTGTGATCAGTGATCTTTGATACTACTCTAATTGTTTTGGGGTACCACAAACCACTCCCATAGAAGACAGTGTACTTAATCAATAGACGGTGTGTGTGTTCTGACTGCTCTAACCAGTCCTTCCTATTCCGTGAGACAAAACAATATCAAAATGAGGCCAATTAATGACTCTGCAATGGCCTTTAAGCATCCAAGTGAAGGGACGCATCTCTTCACTTTAGATCAAAGGCTGGAAATGATTCAGCTAGTGGAGAAGGCATGTTGAAGACTGCGACAGGCAAAAAGCTAGGCCTCTTCTGCCAAACAGTTAGCAAAGTTAAGAAAGCAAAGAAAAAATTCTTTAAGGAAATTAAAAGGGCTACAAATGATAAGGAAGTGAAACAACCTTACTGCTGACATGGATAAAGTTTGAGCAGTCTGGATAGTCAAACCAGCCACAATATTCCCTTAAGCCAAGGCCTAATCCAGAGCAAGGCCCTAACTCTCTTCGAGTCTGTGAAGGCTGAGAGAGTTGAGGAAGCTGCAGAAGAAAAATTTGAAGCTAGCAGAGGTTGGTTCATGAGATTTAAGGAAAGAATTTGTCTCCATAATATAAAAGTGCAAGGCAAAGCAGCAAGTGCTGATGTAGAAAATGCAGCAAGTTATCCAAAAGATCTAGTTGAGATATTTGATGAAGGTGGCTACACTAAACAACAGATCTTCTATGGAGCTAAGATAACCTGCTATTAGAAGATGATGATATCTGAGACTTTCATAGTTAAAGAGGAAAAATCAATGCCTGGCTTCAAAGTTTGAAAGGACTCTTGTTAGGGGCTAATGAAGATGATGACTTTAAACTGAAACCAATGCTCATTTACCATTCTGGAAATTCCTTGGAATTATGCTAAATCTACTCTCTCTATCCTCTATAAATGAAACAAGGCCTGATGATGACACATCTGTTTACACCATGATTTACTGAATATTTTAAGCCCACTGTTAAAACCTACTGCTCAAAATGCACCTGGTCACCCAAGAGCTCTGATGGGGATATACAAGGAGATGAATGCTGCTTTCAAACCTGCTAACACATTCATTCTGCAGCCCATGGGTCAAAAAGTTACTTTAACTTTCAAGTCCTGTTATTTAAGAAATACATTTTTTAAGACTGTAGCTGCCATAGATAGTGATTCCTCTGATAGATCTGGGCAAAGCAAATTGAAAATCTTTTGGAAAGGATTCACCATTCTAGATGCCATTAAGAATATTTGGGATTCATAAGAGGAAGCCAAAATACTAACACTAACAGGAGTTTAGAAGAAGTTGATTCCAACATCCATGGATGACTTTGAGGGGTTCAAGGCTTCAGTGGAGGAAGTAGTTGCAGATGTGGTGGAAAGGACACGAGAATGCATATTAGAAATGGAGACTTGGCCGGGCGCGGAGGCGCACGCCTGTAATCCTAGCACTCTGGGAAGCCGAAACAGGAGGATCGCTTGAGCCCAGGAGTTTGAGGTTGCTGTGAGCTAGGCTGATGCCACGGCACTCGAGCATGGGCAACGCTGTCTCAAAAAAAAAAAAAAAAAAAAATGGAGACAAGATGTGGTTGAATTGCTGCCATCTCATGATAAAACTTCAATGGTTGAGGAGTTGCTACTTATGGATGAACAAAGAAAGTGGTTTCTTAATATGGAATATATTCCTGGTGAAGATGTTATGAACACTATTGAAATGACAACAAAGGATTTCAAATATTACATAAACGTCCATGATAAAGCAGCAGCAGGGTTTGAGAGGATTGACTCCAATTTTGAAAGAAGTCCTACTGTGGATAAATACAATCAAACAGCATCACATGCCACAGAGTCTTTCACGAAAGGAAGAGTCAGTCAATGTGGCAAACTTCATTGTCTCTTCCTAAGAATTTGCCACAGCCACACCAGCCTTCAGCCACCACCACCCTGATCGGCCAGCAGCCGTCCACACCGAAGCAAGACCCTCCACCAGCAAAAAGATAATAATGGCTCGCTGAAGGCACACATGATAGTTAGCATTTTTTAGCCACAAAGTATTTTTTACTTAAGATATGCACACATTTTTCTGAGATAATGCTACTGTATACTTAATAGACTACAGTATAGTGTAAACATAACTTTTACATGCACTGGAAAACCAAATAATTTATATGATTCACCTTATTACAATATTCACTGTATTGTTAGTGGTCTGCAGTTGGACCTGCATTATCTCCGGGGTATTCCTGTATGTGACTAGGAATTTGGCTACCCAGGTGTGGTGCTCTGTGAACGAGGTCTAGGCTAGGTCTACAGAGGTCCCCCTTGTCCGCAGGGGATATATGCCCAAGACCTCCAGTGGATGCCTGAAACCGTGCATGGCACCCAACACTGTATATACTGTACTATGCTTCTTCCTATACCGTAATACATACCTAGGATAAAGTTTAGTTTATAAATTAGGCATAGTAAGAGGTTAACAACAATAATAATAAAATAGAACAATTATAATAATATACCGTAATGAAAGTTATGTGACTGTGTGATCTCTCTCTCAAAATATCTTATCATATTGTACCATGAACAATAAACAGAGAGAGAAAAGTTGCAAATAAGGGGGAAACTGCATACACTAGAGAGTAAAGAAGGCATTTTATTGAAGAGATCGCCAATGGGGATACCATATATCTTTTTCTCAAAAGAAAAAAGGCATAGTACTGGGCTCTGAGGAACTAAAATATTCAATCAGAGGGTCAAGGAGGATGAACCTGCCAGAGAAAGAATGAACAGAAGGGTGCAGAGGATGGAGGCAGCAGGAGAGTGCCGTGACGTGGCAGCCAAAGGAAGAGTGTTTCTAGAAGGGTGCGGTCAACAGTGCTGCATGCTTCTGAGAGCTCAACACGACGAAGGCTAAAATACTTATAACGTTTACTAACAGGGATGTCACATTATTTGGGGGGAGCTGGGGACGGGGTCATAGAAGGGTGGGCTGAAAAGCGAGTGGGCTGGAAATACACAAGCAGGCTCGTCTCTGGCAGTGCACGCCGCACCTGCGAGCAGCCATCTCCGACAAGGGCCGAGAGTCTAGGGAAAGGGCTGGGAAGAAGAATTCGCACTCCATAGTCTTTCGGTGCTTTGCGTATTGTACACTGGGAATGTACTGTCTACTAAAATTGTGAAATTTAGAAAAAGGTGGCTGAGAGTTGAGTAAGTGGAGATAGGAAGCACAGACAACTCTTTAACTTGGTTAGGAATGGAGTCAATGTTTGGGAAAGGGAAGAATTTTAATATCTTTCACATCATTACATATATGAAAAATAATATTTTATAGGATACTGAAGACCCCATTTGGGATAGTATATGGGGTATAGATAGTCTCTGGAATAAGGTGGTAGTCAATTGCTGAAACTTCTACTGGCATTAACCTGGGAAAATATTTCAGTAGAGGGTGAACACCTGGGCTCGTGCAAAGGTTCAGACTTCAAGTATGGGAATCACAGCACCTATGAATGCGATGGAACTGGATTGCTGGGATTAAGACTGCAAGGGCAGGATGGGGGACTGCTGGTGGTTACCAAACAGTTAAGCACTAAGTGTGAGAGTGACCTGGCATCATTAGTAGCCTACAAAGTGTCTCTCTCTCCTATCGTAAAACAGCCACAGTGAGGAGCAAACTCAGAATTTTATAGTTAGGGTTACTGACTTCAAAGACACTGGAAGGCTCGGCAGACACAGGTCAGGGCTCTGGTTGGGACAACCTGGGACCCTGAAACATGGGATGGAGACATCTGTTGAATGCTATGGCAGTTCGTGGCTCTGAAGACTACCCTGAACCCTCAGCGTGTGTAGATGCGACTGAGTCTTCTCGGTATAGCTGGCATTTTCCTCACATGAGAGAACCCTGCAGAGTACTCTCCTCTGCAAGGCTGAACAGGTACCACCCTTAGAAGCTAACTCCAGCTTTCCTCCTGTATATTATGGTAAAAGCAAGGTATTAATCAGACATATTCTCTATGCTTAAAGAAAGAAATTGTGAAAATGTGAGTCAATTAAATCAAAGGCAAATGCTATTTTTGCTAGTATTTTACATAACAGACACCTGCAAAAGGATGATAAATAAACCACGACTAAACCAGATTGACTGGAATAATTGAAGGGAAAAATCAAGGAGAGAAGGCACACACCACAAACACCAGTGCTTGCATTCTGGGCCTGGGGATCACATACAACATTTTCAGCACAAAATAATAATTATTGACTTCAGAGTTTAGAGAAGGAACCATAAAACTAGTGTTCAAATATAATTTCAACTGTGGAGGTTTGAATGGTTGTAAAACTGGTTTAATTTTTATTACCATAAATATTTACAACCCTTGTTATATCACAGTACACCTAGAACCCGTTCTTGGAACACACAGGCCTCTGGCACACCAGTTGGCAAACTCCGAGATAGAGCAATAACTAGACAGCTACATGGGCTCAAGGCAAATCTTTTTACTCAATTGTGAGCTATGTAATTATATCCAGTTATTGTCAGGAACAATCTAGTTGAAAGGGGGAGACATCTCTAATCATCAGGGAAATGCAAATCAAAACCACAATGAGATATCACTTATCTCCAGTGAGAATGGCCTTTATCAAAAAGTCCTGAAACAATAAATGTTGGCATGGATGCAGAGAGACAGGAACACTCCTGGTGGGATTGTAAACTAGTTCAACCTCTGTAGAAAGCAATATATAGATAACTTAAAGCGATACAAATAGATCTACCATCCAGCAATCCCATTACTAGGCATCTACCCAAAAGAACTAAAGACACTCTATAAAAAGGACATCTGCACTCGAATGTTTATAGTAGCACAATTCACAATTGCAAAGATGTGGAAACAACCCAAGTGCCCATCAATACACGAGTGGATTAATAAAATGTGGTATATGTATACCATGGAGTACTATTCAGCTATAAGAAACAATGGTGACATAGCACCTCTTGTATTTTCCTGGATAGAGCTGGAACCCATTCTATTAAGTGAAGTATCCCAAGAATGAAGTATCCCAAGAAAAGCAAGCACCACATGTACTCACCAGCAAATTGGTATTAACTGATCAACACCTAAGTGGACATACATAACAATAGAATAACATTTATTGGGTGTCGGGCAGATGGGAGGGGGGAGGGGGATGGGTACATACATACATAATGAGTGTGATGCCTACCGTCTAGGGGATGGACATGCTTGAATCTCTGACTCCAGGGGGGATGGAGGGGGAAAGGCAACACATGTAACCTAAACATTTGTACCCCCATAATATGCTGAAATAAAAAAAGAAAAAGAAAAGAATAGTTGATATTCCAAGATTCCTGAGATAGCAGGAGAGGACTGGGTCCATGGCTAGGTGAATGTTGGCCCAGAAGAAGCAGGTGCACCTGCATGCATGGTGGGAGGAAGATGAATAGTCCTGTCTGATAACATTTCTAGGATAATTTCCTAACCCCTGCTCGGGGTTCTTAGCTGTAAATCACAGAGACCAATTTAACCAAAAGACTTTACTGCTGGGAAACCTGGGGAACAAGATCAGAACACAGGCTGGAGACCAGGGAGATCTGCAGCAGCTGCGACAACCGCCAAGCCCTTTAAGAGCGCCAGTCTGGAGTCTTGGCAGCCGGGCGTGCGGCCCCTCCTCTGCGGCACCAGGGCTGGACGCTTCCTGTCGCTGCCGCCGCCGGAACCTGAGTTTGCTGCTGCCCTTCTCTGCGCGTCTCAAAGACCCAGCGCACAGTCTAGAGAGTGTGCATCTGACTGGTCTATCCTTTCACTCTGGCTGGAGGGAGCTGGGAAGTTAGCTGGCCTGCTTTGCTATGGGTTGGGTTCCGCCTCCCTCGAAGGCCTATGGAATGGAGAATTCCCTCTGTATAGGAAAGGGGCTCAGAATTCTGGGCAGCTAAAAATGCCCACCAAGATTGCTGCTGCATGCCGTGCAGCGCCTCTGTGGGAACAAGGAAAGGCTGCCCCACTGAGGCAGACGCATTCTTCATGTGTTAGCCCTGGAGAACCCTGGAGAGAAGTTTTAAAGGGACTCTTCTCCAGGGGGACCCTTTCCTGAGTCAAGGCGCTCAGGCGAGCAGAATGTAGCTGAATTTCGGTCTGCACTTGCCCCTCAGCTGGTGCCCTTGTCCAGCTGTATGCAATGGTCCTGAGGCTTCCACACCTGCCGGAGATCAGAGGATTAACTGTGGTTACGAAACCACTTGCAAAGAAGTGGCAGATTCAGGCGGCAGCACTGATCCCAAACACCATAACCCGCAAGGCCTGTATTTTATAACCAGTCCTAAAGCCATAAACTACTGCTTTATAGTCAATTGGCAGATGTTATGAGAAAAGGCAGATAAACCTCTCCTCCCCATTTTTTTCTTTTGTTGTTATTTTCCTGGCACTGACCTAAGTCCAGAAGTCTGGCAGTATGATAAACGGTCAAGTGATCTCGTTTTCACTCAAGACTTGAAAGATCTTCTTTGGATTTTCTGAGTCCTATCTTGAGAGATTCTTCTTCACAAAGAATTATTCTCAGATTAGAAAATTCTGAGCCATGAGTCTTTATTCAGTGTAGGATTCAGAAGTGGCTTTAGGAAAAGGTTTTACTGAGAAGTTGAGGACTTGTTTCCACTCCCTCAACCTTGTATCTCTCCCCACCTCTTCGTGGCTCTTAGGATCTCTAACCCAAGTCAGGTATAAATGACTCCTTTGGTGACATTTTGTTTTTTTACAAGCTGTAGGAGCCTAAGGCTAAGAAGATGAATCTCTAGCAGTTGGACTTAGGTGCCTGCAGGCAGGGGAGGAAGGATCTCTCAGGGCCTGTGCAATCACTCTCCCATGCCAGGAAAGCCAGCTCTTTCTACACCCTGGGACTCTGAGCCTCACTAACTTCCAGAGATTCTCTTGAACAGACGTGAGCCAGGCTGGCTGGATCTCTTGAGGCCACCTAGACCAGAGTGGCCAGGTGGAGCCAGTGTCCAGCCTGCGTGGGCTGTGGGCTGTGGGCTGTGGGCTGTGGCTGGGCCAGGAGGAAGGTCAGGGCTTGGGCAGCAAGGGACACCAGGTGAACACAGAGCAAAAGACCGCAGCAGAGGAATGGAAACAGACCGGAGGAAGCAGGGAGTTCGGCGCTTATTCCTAAGTTGGGCAATGGCTGAACTCCTCGGTGTCCCATCTGTGTGAAGTAGTTTTACGACCCTCTGAATAAAATGACAGAGAGTTCGTGGCAATGTGAAGGCCTTACTACAGCACTGACTCTGGGACACAGAAGTGCTTCCTTTACTGGCTGTAAGACAGAACAGGCCCAGGCTTAGGAGGAGCAAAGATAAGAAAACAGCAGCCACTCAACAGTTTGCCCGTCAAACATACAGAAATAAAAAATAGGCTTAAAATAGAAAAGAACAAAAGAAATTTGTTATTTTATAGTGGAGTTATAGGAAAAACATAGATGTATGTTCCTTCTAAAAAAGTTGGAAGTTAAAAATGAAACACAACCCCAAAGGTCAGACCTCCCTCAGTTCTCATTCTCACCTACGATTTGGACCTTGGGTGACGTCGTCAGAGATGTCAAGCCCAGGTCTTAACGAGCATCAGTCATGGCTCCAGGATTTCTAGACAAGAGACTTTCGGAGTGCCAGCGATCCAGAAGGAGGGTGCGGCAGGCGTGGGGCCAGGGCTGCTCAAGTTACGTTAGCTTGTGTTTTGCTCGCAGGTGGCTTGGGGGACGGGGGAGCTTACCCTCCAAGCTACCCCTTGGTGCTCCCGGAGCTCAGCACATGGTCCCCAACGCCGCCCCCAGCCCCGTCCTCCAGACCTTCAGAGCCGGCTGCTGGCCCGTGCTGGTGAGCTCCTGAAGACAGCGCGGCCACCTCTCCCACCCGCCGCCTCTCCCACCCCGGCCTCTCCCACCCCGGCCTCTCCCACCCCGGCCTCTCCCACCCCGGCCTCTCCCACCCGCCAGCCAAACCTCTGCCTGCGAAAGCCTCGTTCATTTCAACCCTTAGTGGGCCTTTTTTTCTTTTCTTCTTTTTTTTGTCCAAGAACATAAACCATATTGTCCAGAAAAAACAAATTTACGGCCCACAACCAGAGTGGGCCAGCCATGGCAAACATGCCGCATGCTCCCTGTTCCCCTTAGGGCCACTCCGGTCTGGATTGCAGTTTCTAAAGAGAAAATAATGGGGCGACTGCGGAGCTAGAAACAAACAGGCCCACAACAGAAATGATTTTGTAGCCACTCCTCAGTACCTGCATCTAAAAACGTGATGGATGTTAGCTTCCTTTCACAGATGGCATACAGCTTACATTCTACTGAGCAGGTATTGGAGAGTGCCATATCCTAGCCTATCCTGTTTTTAAATAAAACTTTTATATTTTGCCCATCAGAAAAGTACAAAATGATATCTTACAGTTATTTTGACTTAATTATAGGGGAAGTCAAACATCTTATCTGTGTATATTTTATGTCCAATATTGTACTGGGTTTAGACATTAATTTAAATTTGCTATTTTCTCTTAACCTTATATCACAAATACTGTTCCATATCTTTTGAAAATAGTTTTTTTTTTTTTTTGAGAAATACCATCAGCAGAAAAATTGTAACTGAGCATTCACTATATAACTTTCAAGGGAGGAAGCTCCTTGGAAGATAAGTTAATAATGGGGGAAAATGTGAGGCATAATTGTTATTTTATCAGGTGGGTTACATGGAATTATGAAAGTATAAGTCGATCATAAATGACAAAAGTGCATTGTGGAAAGTGACGCAATCCAAAGCACGGCAAGGGATTAGATTGTGCAAATTCTTAAAGGCTGCACCACAAAAATTTATTCTGTTTTATATAGTTTTTTGTTTGTTTGTTTTCAATTGAGACAGGGTCTCGCTCTGTTGCCCAGGCTGGAGTGCCGTGGTGCCATCATAGCTCACTGCAACCTCAAACTCCTGGGAACAAGTGATCCCCTGCCTCAGCCTCCAAAGTAGCTGGGACTACAGGCACATGACATCATGCCCAGCTAATTTAAAAAAATATTTTGTAAAGACAAGGTCTTGCTATTGCCCAGGCTGGTCTGAAATTCCTGGTCTCAAGTGATCCTCCAACCTCGGCCTCCCAAACGGGTAGGATTACAGGCATGAGCCAGTGTGTCCAGCCTGGAAACTTATTCTGTGGAAAATGATGGGTCATACTTTTAGCTGGTGGATGGACATTTGTAAAGAACACTGGACCAGTAGGAAAAAACTTGGGTCAGAGAAACTAAATATGGGACCAGTACAACAACCTAGTTGAGAAACAACGAAGGTCTGCACAGAGAGGGACTGCAGGAATGCTGAGCAGGTAAAGCATTAATTACACTGTTTCCAAGATAGAATAGACAGTATGGGAACCAAGTAGTTCTAGAAATGGGGACAAGGGAGGAATCACTGATGTTTCCCTGGTTTTTCTGCTTTATTGACTGGGTGGATGGAAACACTTTTAACTGAAATAGGTAGTACAAAGAAAGGTCACATTCTTTTGTGGCCATGGGGCTGTATAGAGTGAAAATGAAGACATACTCTTCAGAAAAGTTGGTAGTTAAATGTAAGCTCTCTGAGCCTCAGTTTCCTTATCTGTCCAAGGGACCTGCACAAATGATCTCAAATGCCACCTCCCTGAGCTCAGTCACGTCTAGCCAGCCTGATTTCCTTGTTCTGTTATTTTGACCCTCTCCTCAATACCATCGACAATTTCCCCCTCATCCTTCCATTGCCCCTTCCCAACCCACATCCCTTGATCCTGGTCTCTGTGGCACCAGCGTGGGCACAGCTGAGCTCTGCAGGGAGAAACCTCACCACCTTGCATTTTAATGATGCTAGGCATTCTTGGTCTCTAACCTCAGCTGAGTCCCCCATGTGGAGCAGCAAGGCTTCTGGGCTCACGCTGGGCCTGCTCAGGCGCTCACTATCGCTCTCAGATCTGGACACTTGGACCCCCTTCACTCTCCACCGACACCCCTGCCGCCTCCTGCATGGAGGAGACAGACCACTCCAGGAAACAGCTGAGGCAGGGCCTTCCTCACAGCGACACCCCAAAGCCCACAGAGCGACTGGCTTTGCTGCCACCAGGGAGGCGCCCTCCCTCTGCCCGAGGCTCCTGCCCCGCGCCCTCCTTTGCTCTGGGCCCCACGCTCCCACCTCACCGGGACCCTTCCCTGCCCTTCCTCCTTTCTCCTGAAACACGCGGGCAAACAGGAAGAGTCTGCTGTCTTGCAAACAGTGGTGGGGCTGTTTACTGTGGTTGGACCCGGACGTAATCTTTCTTACAGTCCACCCGTGAACACCAAGCCTCCTTGCGGAACAACTCTCAGTACACCAGAAAGCCCCACACATTTTGCAGTTTCTTTGGGTGATAGCAGCCATTTCTTAAAATGAAAACTTCATCTTTCCTGCTTTGCTTGGATGGCTGGATTGACTTGTTTTATTCCTAACATGGCCTTTTTAAGTCGGTCCAACTCCCGCTTAGTATCTCATGGTTATTTATTCTCCCACACATGACCCTTCTTGAGAACAGAGTATAGCAGTGGAATCTTGCTGTCTTCAAAGAACCACAGAGAGAAGGGTGGCACCTTTGGTTTAAAAAATAATAAACAAATAACAAAAGCCAATGTCCTGTGAAAGGGTGGCACAAGGCCCTATGTGGCACAAACACTATTTCCTCCTCCTGTCTTCCCAGGGTTTCTTGGTATTTTAGGGGCACCTGCTGATGGTGTCAGCTGCCAGAATATTGCTGGCACCACATGGCACGAAACAACAAAAGCACAAACTTGGCACTGTTGGCTGGGCAGCCCGGCAGGCTGCCACCATGAATGCAAAAGAGCAGTCACACCATGCACGTCCTGTGGTGTCCCCAAAACAGCCCTCTCCTCCACCGCACAGCCCTTCCTCCCCAGGCTTTGCTTCTGCCAAAGGGCAATGCAGTCTAGGGCTGGGCGCTACAGACCCACTGGATCACTCAGCTGCCCCAGCAGGAATAGATGCCCTCACGAGGCAGGGGCAGGCATCCCAAAGAAACACTACTTCAGTTAAACCAAACCCTTAATCTGGCAGAGGTTAGGTCTCTATTCTATTAAAGGCATGGGCTATTTTTGACATTAACTTGTAGCCTCTGTCAAATCCATGGTTAATACCTGTCTTAATCGTCATACTGTCTTTTCACTAAATTGCCTCTAAATCCTACTGCTTCATTAAGAAGTTTAATCTACTTTGAAAATGAGACTTTGAGGCATATGAGGATGAAATGATGAAGCTAGTGTCTTAGCGTACAAAATTGCACCGTTAGAAATACATTCCTTGCCTGCTCCAGGATCTGTCAAAGTATATCCCTAGTTCTGATGGTTCACCAGATTTCTCTTAGCTCATGGGATGCCATGCAATAGGACGAGGAGAAAGATACAGAAACGGGGGTATAAAGGCAAACAAATATATACTGGGGAACTCGAAAAGAGATTATGTAATTTATTTCACATATTTTATGGGACTGGGTCCAACACAAATTAAAAGCCATAAAATAGCCAATCTGTGTAACCCACAAACACATGCCTTTCTAGTGTACTACTAATAAAAAAAACTAAAATAGTCATGCTAGAATATGATTATACATATTTACGCTATGTTATTCCCTCTTACATCACAGAGTGTTATCAAAACTAGTAGCATGAAGAAAGAAGGAAAGAAAGAAATCGCTCACACAAAAGCTTGCTGCCCTTGGGTGGGATCTAGCAATGTATTTCCCTATAGTAGACTGAGCCCTAGAAACATACCCAGCCCTGGCTAAGTCAAGAGATAACTTAGGTAATTATTGTGCAAATGATAATAATATCAACAATTCCCGGGGGAAAAAATTGCAGTCAGCAAAAGATAAAGAAACTTTCTCGGCTAAAACACAGCCCAAGAAATTAAAGTGAGGAAGCGGAAAGTGTACACCGTCACAGATGCCACGAAACCCAGGTTCCTCGTGTGTGTCGCTGTGGGGCACCTGCCCAGGAAAAGGTGCGCCCCGCAGGCCTCCTACGGTGGAAGTCATACATGGCAGCACGGTTTTATTTTTGTTTAACTGTTTCCTCCTCTGGAGAATTAGAAGATTGGCCAGGTTGCATCTAAGATGTCATAGCGCTAAATTCTAAGATTCTAGGATAATCACTGAGACAATCCATAGAGTTGAAATCTGGTGGCCACACCTAGACCAGTTAGCTTGTATATGTGTAGTGTTCACTACACTTAAAAATCTGAATTAGTTGCCAATATTTATATTTTACAGAAAACTATGCATGTAGTTGCTCTTCAAAATAGGACTGGCTACATCATCTTTGGGGTCTAGAGCAAAATGACAAACCCAGCACCTCTTGTTCAAAAATGATCAGAGCATCAGCCTGAGCGGCCACGCGGAAGCCAGCGCGCCCCCCCAGACAAAAGCAGCACAGGCCTCCTTCCGCCCCGCTCGCCTCCTTCCTTCCGCCCGGGCTCGCCTCCTTCCGCCCCGCTCGCCTCCTTCCTTCCGCCCGGGCTCGCCTCCTTCCGCCCCGCTCGCCTCCTTCCTTCCGCCCGGGCTCGCCTCCTTCCGCCCCGCTCGCCTCCTTCCTTCCGCCCCGCTCGCCTCCTTCCTTCCGCCCCGCTCGCCTCCTTCCTTCCGCCCGGGCTCGCCTTGCCACTGCGCAGCTGAGCTGCTGGTCTAGCCGCGCGCGCTCGCACGCCGACGGGCCCGGGCCCGTGGAAACGAGGGCTGTGCCGTGGGGTCGGAGGTTAAAGCCGCCCCACCGAGCCCTGCTTACTGGTCACCGGCGAGCGGCGACCACGGCTTTAGCCTAACCGGAAGTGCAGGGCGAGGCGCGCCCGAGCCCTTCAGCCGGGAGGCAGCTCGCGCCCGGCCCCGCCGCCGCCTCCCTGCCGCGGGCTTTGTGCCGAAGGATGCAAGGCGCCCTTTCATTCTGGAATTCAGAAAAGCCTATCATTTTTATGAACACCTGATAAAGGTGTCTTTCTAAACTAAAACAACAAAAAAGATGGAAAGCACAAATGCTAATTTAGGGGAAAAAATCACGTCGTTTGCCAATCAACACCCACACAAAGTACAGAATATCAGTCATTCCCTTCAACCATGTCTGACGCGTGTTGATGCGTCTTCCCCGGAGAGAAACAAAGCAGACTCTTTGGGAACCTGGCGGGCCCTCTGAAGGGCCCAGCTCTGGCTGAAAAGGGTGTTCTCTAAAATGGTGAGCTCTGTTCTCTTGAGCCTCAAAATTCACCACGAGCTTGAAGTGCATTTCACATCCCACCGCGGCTGTTGCTCTCCGCTCTAATTTGCCTGCTAAATGCATAGAAGAACTGAAGAAATATCTTTCTGCTAACAGTTCCTTTTCCCCTTTGTTTGACTTGAGGTGGCTCCTGGCACCATAGAGTATCTCTCTCTCTCTCTTTTTTTTTTTTTTTTTTTGGACTATTTCCAGGTCAGATCTTATTTCTATACAGATTTGTTCTATACAAAACCTGAAAAGGTTCAATGGTCAGGGTTCTGGTTGACTCATTCTGCCAGATTTCTCCCACTTGGTCAACATTTTTACCTCATGTGCTAGCAGTAGCATGTGCTAGTGCTTTCATATTCCTCTGACTTAAGAACCCACATGGTAAATATTTGGTAGGAACTTTCTACATGAGTAAATAAAAACAGATTTATCCTTTAAGTCACTACTATGATAAAACATATTGCTTTTTAATACTTTTAATAACTTTTACTAGTCTTGCTGTTAAGCCAAGATAATTTTTAATAATTTACATTCTGTCATAATAGGTATCTTTTTTTAAAGTGCTTAAAGGAAAGCATTAATTTCTTAGAGCCTTGTTGCAGCTCAGGAAATATGAAATAATTTAATTTAATAAATTTTAGCACAGCTTTATTTTTGTACTTATCTCTGTTCTACTGAAATTTATGCATATCATTATAGGCACGTAAATCACATGGCGTCCTACATATGTCTTTATGTTGTTTATTTATTTGGAACATCCTTAAGTAAAGAGACTGCAAACGTGCTTTTTTCTTTATGGCCACGTAACTGCATGTAACTCCTACGGTTACTCAATAATATTAGGGACAAATGAGATAATTTGATGACTACAATACTTAAGCCACTCAACTTCAAACTTTTTTCCTCTTTCTCTTAATCCTATACATTTAATTCCTACCCACTTATTTGAGAATGTTAAGTGTGAGGCCCCTATGTAATATTGCTTTCTAAAACAATAGTTGTAGGTTGGGTGTGCTGGCTCACGCCTGTAATCCTAGCATTCTGGGAGGCCAAGGCGGGAGGAGTTCGAGACCAGCCTGAACAAGAATGAGACTCCATCTCTACTAAAAATAGAGAAAATTAGCCAGTTGTGGTGGTGTGCACCTCTAGTCCCAGCTACTTGGAAGGCTGAGGCAGGAGGATCTCTTGAGCCTAGGAGTTTGAGGTTGCTATGAGCTAGGCTGATGCCACAGCACTCTAGCCTGGGCAACAGAGCGAGGCTCTGTCTCAAAATAAATAAATAAAAATAAATAATAAATATTTTCTACTTGTGGCTTTCATACCTAGCCAGCAAAGGAGGGTACTCTGGCTTCAGGTCTTCCCTGTGACCTTCCTCAGACCTTGCAAACTGAAATCTCGGTCTTCATCCTCTGGGTCTTTCCTAGCCATCTGAAATCCATCTACAATAATGGCTCACGTTTAGTAAACACTTATTAACTGTCATATACTCTTTGAGGAACTTTATATAGAAGCTCTGAGACATTTTTTTGACATCTCTGAAATAAAAATATGCCTTAAAATGGAGTACTGATAGTATTTTAAAAACTCTTATTTGTACGAAAAAGGATGGTGTATTTATCTTACAATCCATGGAATCTAATATCCCTATTCAATCAACAAGTTACTACAGCTCTAAGGAATTAATCTAAGGCCATGAAGCCACATAGTCTTATTCCAGAGCCCGATCTCTTGACCACTACCCTGCAACATGGTGTAGTGGTACTTGCCACTTTTCTTTTCTCCATAACTTCCTTTTCATAATCATATTCAAATATATTATTTTAAAAACCAGTGATTTTTTTCATTTTGTGATTTAAATGTTTACATATATTTAATGTAAACATTTTTTAAACAGAAAATTTAAGGAAGACATAGATATCACCTGGAATCCTACTAAAATATTACTATTGCCAACATTTTGGTTTATTTTCTTCCTGGCTTTTGTTTCCCTGTCTACCTTAAAATATATTTGTAGCAATTGTAGCATACTAGTGATGTGGCTTTGCACCCTCTCTTTTCATTTAACATTGCATAATGAGCATTTCTCCTTGTTATTATATGTTCTGTGAGAACATGACTTTGAATGGCCATCTAACTTTCCATTGTGGAGGTGAACTATAATTTAACACTTAGATTGTTTCCAAGTTTTCAGCCTTATAATTACCTTAGGATTCCAAGAACTGTTTACACTTCATTTTAAGTTATTAGGCTCTCGATCTTTTCTTTCTCTTTTTCTTTTTACCTTTTCTCAGAGGTTTACTGACAACAGAGAAGGGAAATCAACAAGTAACCATCATAACAGAATCAGTCTTTAAAAGGTCACAGTGGACTGAAGAAAAGGAAGTTTAAGGATGTCCACGGGAAGACTGCACATTCCTGTCAATCCCATCATCCCCTAATCCCCAGAAGACATTTTGTACATATTCCACCTGCAGGAAATAATCACTGTCAACTGCAGCTTTTATTTCCTGGGTACATTCATGTTTACTAATATGATTAAAATGTGTCTTGAAAATTTATGTCTCTTGAAGACTAAGGGGTATTATCTCAGTATCACTAATTAAGTCTTTAATAACATCTTTCAATTTTCAACTGAGCAATCCAGAACTCTAAGTACCATATCATAACTCTCTAAATAAGACAAAAGCATCCCATCACCCTAGCAGTTCTGTACTTGTCAATACCTGCTGCATGCCAACTATACGTGTGACATTGTGCTAGGTACCAGAGACTACTAAACGTAAATAAGATCAGGCTTTCCCAGAGGCTTTAAGTCAAGGTGACCTCTACTACAGCAGACGTCATGGAGATGAATAAAGAATGAATCGGGCTGCTTACCTATGCGGGTGCAAGGGTTGGATACATTATGCATATTTGTATAACCAGTACTTACTGGAGAGTTCACATTTTAGATACTTTGGTGTGGAATCTGGCCTACTTCTCATTATTCAGTATGAAATAATAAATATTTATTTTGAGACTAATGGGTGCCATTTTCCAGGTGACTCCTGCACATAGCTAAAGCACAATCCCTGTGCACAAAGTGTTTACATTCTAATAAGGAAAGAGATTTCTATAGATGATAACCCAAGCCTTCATTCGAAAAGGGCCATAAGAGAGATCCAACATTCAAAGGAAGAAAACATTATGTTTAGTCTCAGGGAAGACTTGAAATGAAAGTTGATTAGGAATTTAGCATAGAAATTGGGCAAAAGGAACATGCTGAGAAAGACTCCAAAAGAGGAAATATCCGAGTGAATGTGGGAGACTTCACAGATTCTGCATTGACTGCTGAACCACATGAAATAATTCCTGATGCGTAAGCCAGACCAATTTTCTCCTTACTATTTCAATTTCAATAAATATACCACACTTGAGAGTCCCTCTGAATTTCTTGTGGAATGAGAGGCGGCTTGTGTGTGCCTAATACATACCATGGGACTGAATAGAAACAACTAAGCTTAAATCATTACTTTTTAAATCACGTCTGTTAGTTTAAATAGGATTTAAAGGCATGATCGTTATTCTTATTTCTTCTCTCAAGTTGCATATGCTTTCTGAGACAGTTGGTAGACTTTGGCTGAAGGGAAAGAATGTATTTTGGAATCGTGTAGTTTTATATAAAGTTTATCAATAATTTAAAATCTGCTTTTCTCTGCTTTGTGAAAGAAAAATAAACACCACCCCTTTATGCTACAGGCACACTTAACAATTTTGCCCCTTTTAATTTTTGTGCCGTCCTAATTTTTGTGCCGTCACATTTTCTTCACTGGATGATAATGTTTTGCAGGTTCCAGACACTCACAGCTGCTTCAGCCTCCCCTGGAGAGTTAGGCGATTAGCAGGGCCCTCAGGGGTGGTGTCGGTGGACTCTGCCCAGGAGACTACTTGTTTGCACACAAATGTTACTCCCTTTACAAACTTCTACTGGTGAGGATTTTGGCGTGTTTTTCCATTTGAAATCCTTGCCTACAAAGATGCTATGATTATTACATGTTATAGCATAAAACAAATTGGTATGTTCTGTAAAGTTTGTCTAAGCGCTGTAATAATTGATATTAAAGTTTTGCTTTTGTTATTGAAGGGAGGCAAATTTTTCTTTTTCCTCTGCCCATCTTAGGTTCATTGACTGAGGCCTTGTAAAATAGATGACAAGAGACAGATTAACAAGAGAAAAACAGAAGTTTATCAACATATACACAATGCACAGGAGTATTCAGTGATGAGTAACTCAAAGGAGTGGTTAGAACCTGAGCTCGTACAGTTTCTTAATAAAAAACAATAAATTTTAGAGAGAACTGACAAGACAAAGGAAAAGAATTTTGAGTTGCTATGGCAGCAAATTGTGGGAAGGTAAATATAGGAATGGAAAGTAAAGTCCAGTTACAGTAGTAAAGTTTGTCACACAGATTCCTCGGTTCCCTCTCCGGGCTGATCAGGGTCTAGAGTCTTCTCTGGTGATTACCTTCTGCCCTTTCTGGGCAGAGAGGGAAGAAAGGTCTCTTTTATAAGTTCATGTCATGTTTTTAGTTAAATAGGGGGAGGACAGAGAGCACTTTTGTATCTGTTTTTTCTCGATTGCCTCCGGCTCAAAGACATCCTTATGTCAAAGTGGCGTATTTGGGGATGGCCATGCTCTTACCTTTCATGATTGTGATTTCCATTTTCTTGACCTGCTCTCTGATTGTCTCTTCCTTGTGGATGCACAGAAAACATTGTGTATGTTTTTGGTGTGTGATGAAAGGGAAATTTCCAAGTTCTCTGTCTTGGTTGGAAATTGAGAAATTACCCGAGAAAGCATCACATTAATTGTTTTTACACAGCTTACTCTAACGCTTATTGTTAACTGCAGTGATTTGATCTTGCAAAGCTAAAAAACAACTTTTTTTATTAATAGGCTTATTAGTTCTAGGATCTAAACAACAAATCATGTGCAAAAAAGTACTAGTTTCAAGCACTGAAACTCTCTGAAAGTTGAGAGATATAGAGCTTTGCTTTGGTCAAGAAAAAAATAAGCAAAAAAAAAAAAAAGTCCTCTACTTAAATAATCATTCAAATAATAAGCAATTGTTTTATATACAGTAGCATGTACCATAAAGAGGGTATACAGAATATAATGTCTCTACCCTTAGGAAGTTTACTATTTTACATTTATAATATAATATGAACAGATACCAGGAGAGTAATTCGAAGTTCAAATCAGTATTTATTGAACACTGAATGTGCCCAACTTTGGATACTAGGACAGTGATTCAGAAGCCTAAATAATTTTGAAACTGATGAACACATAAAATAATTCTGACAAAATACAATTTTAATAGAATAAATCTAATAAATAAAAGTGCTAGAGTAGAGATACAAATTACATGCTATGGTAGAATTCATTAGCTGAATACCTGCTATTAACGCATCAGCAAGAGACCGAAGCAGGATTTGAAATAAGAAGAAAGAAGGGGCTGTATGGATGTCAACAGCTGAATTTGCTCCGAGCTGCATTTTCTGGGCTTAGATGGGATGTGCTGACATATTTTAGACAATTCAAAAATGCCTAGGCTACAAGGTATTTTTGTTCTGTTTGATTTGGTTTTTAGCTAGATATGGACAAGATATAAATACACAGTTTGGGTTTTGGTGATTTGGTTCAGAGGCTATATAAATTACAACCTTAATGGTAATTAATAATATATAACATATGTATGCATGTGTGTATCTCTCATACAGACTTACTAATAAGTTTGAAACCCACTTTGTTCCAATCCTCAGTTTTATTTTCCAAGTTTCTTTTCTCCCCAGAAGCAACCACTATTTTGAATTCTTTTGTAATTCTTTCTTTTTTAAAATTGTCATTCTATTTTATTTTATTGGTTCTTTTACATGTACTTTTATTATAGGTATGTTTTATGCCCTTATTTCTTCATGTATTTTTTTTAAATTTCATATTGCTGAAATTAAACTGTCTACACATTATGCAGAGATTCTCCTGGTGAAGTAGTTTCTTGGGGTATACACACAGAAGTGGAATTTTAGGGAGAGAGAACATGTGCATTCGCTTACAATTAGGTTTTGCCTGATGGCTCTAGAGTGATTGTACCAATGTATGCTCCACCTAGCATTTGTGAGACTTCCTATTTTTCATATTTTCCCCAATATTTAATGTCTTTTCTATTTTATCCAATCAGGAGTGTGAAATTGTACCTCATTATACTAATTTCCATTTTCCTGATCAGTAGTGAGACTGAAGATATTTTCATATATTTATTGGCTGCTCAATTTTACTTGTAAGTGTTGCTTTTTCATGCCTTTGCTTATTTTGCTATTGGGTTGTTTGTCTTTTTATTTTTTAATTTTTTTTTCCTTCTTTAAAAATTTATTATTTATTTATTTATTTATTTTTGTTTTAGCGTATTATGCGGGTACAAGTGTTAAGGTTACATATATTGCCCATGCCCCCTCTCCCCCCTCGAGTCAAAACCTCAAGCGTGACCATCTCCCAAACGTTGCACATCTCACTCATTATGTATGTATGTACCCATCCCCTCCTCCCCCCTCACACCCTCCGGACACCCAATAAATGTTATTCCTATATGTCCACTGAGGTGTTGATCTGTTAATACCAATTTGCTGGTGAGTACATGTGGTGCTTATTTTTCCATTCTTCAGATACTTCACTTAGTAGAATGGGTTCCAGCTCTATCCAGGAAAATACATAAGGTGCTATATCACCATTGTTTCTTAAAAGTGAATAGTACTTCATGGTGTACATATAGCACATTTTATTAATCCATTCATAAATTTATGGGTACTTGGGTTGTTTACATAACTTTGCAATTGTGAATTGTGCTGCTGTAAACATTCGAGTGCCGGTGTACCTTTTGTAGTGTCATTTGATCTTTTGGGTAGATGCCCAGTAGTGGAATTGTTGGATCAAATGTTAGATCCACCTGTATTGCTTTAAGATATCTCCAGATTGCTTTCCACAAAGGTTGAACTAGTTTGCAGTCCCACTAGCAGTGTAGGAGTGTTCCTCTCTCTCCTCACCCATGTGAACATTTATTGTTTGGGGACTTTTTGATAAAGGCCATTCTCACTGGAGTTAAGTGATATCTCATTGTGGTTTTGATTTGCATTTCCCTGATGATTAGAGATGTTGAGCATTTTTTCATGTTTTTTGGCCATTATTCTGTTTTCTTTTGAGAAGTTTCTGTCCATGTCCTTTGCCCATTTTTTGATTGGGTTGTTTGATTTTTTCTTGCTGATCTTCCTGAGTTATGATTTTTCTTCTAGTTATGATTTTCTTCTAGTTATGATTTTTCTTTGCTGATTTTCCTGAGTTCTAAATAGATTCTAATTATCAGCCCTTTATTGGACGTGTAGCTTGTAAAAATTTTCTCCCATTCTGTGGGTTGTGTGTTTGCTCTCTTGACAGTTTCTTTGGCTGTGCAGAAGCTTTTTAGTTTGACCAAGTTCCATTTATTTATTTTTGTTGCTGCTGTTACTGCCTTTGGGGTCTTCTTCATAAATTCTTTGCCTAGGCCAATGTCTAGAAGAGTATTTCCAACATTTTCCTCTAGAATTCTAGTAGTTTCACACCGAAGGTTCAAGTCTGTTACCCAGCGTGAGTTGATTTTTGTGAGAGGTGAAAGGTGTGGATTTTGTTTCAGTTCTCTACATGTGGCTATCCAGTTTTCCCAGCACCATTTATTGAATAAGGATTCTTTTCCCCAGTGTATGTTTTTGTCTGCTTTGTCGAAGATTAGTTGGCTATATGAGGATGGTTTTATATCTGGGTTCTCGGTTCTATTCCACTGGTCAATGCCTCTATTCTTGTGCCAATCCCAAGCCGTTTTAATTACTATAGCCTTGTAGTAGAGTTTGAAGTCTGGTAAATTGATACCTCCTATTTTGTTTTTATTACCTAGGATTGATTTTGCTATACAGGGTCTTCTCTGGTTCCATATAAAGCATAAAATTATTTTTTCTATATCTGTGAAAAATGATGGTGGCATTTTGATAGGGACTGCATTGACTCTGTTGGTCACTTTGGGTAGTATAGACATTTTAACAATGTTGATTCTGCTGACCCATGAGCATGGTATATTCTTCCATCTGTTTACATCCTCTGCTATTTCCTTCTTCAGTGTTTCATAGTTCTCCCTGTAGAGCTCTTTTACCTCCTTAGTTAAATATATTCCTAGGTACTTTATTTTATTTGTTGCTATTTTGAAGGGAATTGAGTCTTTGATTTGGTTCTCACTTTTACTGTTGTTGGTGTATATGAATGCCTCTGATTTCTGTGTATTGATT
Organism: Microcebus murinus; assembly: GCF_040939455.1. NCBI lineage: Eukaryota > Metazoa > Chordata > Mammalia > Primates > Cheirogaleidae > Microcebus > Microcebus murinus. The sequence goes on along the minus strand of NC_134114.1, from coordinate 98,022,812 downwards.
TTGTATCCTGAGACTTTACCAAATTCATTTATGAATTCAAGGGGTCTCTTGGTTGAATCCTTAGAGTTTTCTAGGTATAATATCATGTCATCAGCAAAGATTGAGAGTTTGATCTCTTCTGCTCCCATTTGGACACCCTTAATTCCGCTCTCTTGTCTGATTGCTGTAGCGAGGACTTCCAGCACTATGTTGAATAGAAGTGGAGATAGTGGGCAACCTTGTCTTGTTCCAGTTCTAAGTGGGAATGCTTTCAATTTTTCCCCATTCAGTATGATATTGGCTGTGAGTTTGTCATATATGGCTTATATCATTTTTAGGTAAGCCCCATCTATGCCTATTTTGTTGAGCGCTCTTATCATAAAAGGGTGTTGAATTTCGTCAAATGTTTTTTCTGCGTCTATTGAGAGGATCATATGGTCTTTGTTTTTTCTTCTGTTTATATGGTGAATTACATGTATAGATTTGCGTATGTTGAACCATCCCTGCATCCCTGGGATGAAGCCCACTTGGTTGTGATGGATTATTTTCTTGACAAGCACCTGGATTCAACTGGCTAGGATTTTGTTGAGAATTTTTGCATCTATATTAATAAGGGATATTGGCCTGTAACTGACAGCACAGGACAGATCCTCTAAACAGAAAATCAACAAAGAAATAATGGACTTAAACAGAACTCTAGAACAAATGGGCCTGACTGACATTTACAGGACATTCTACCCCAAAACCACTGAATATACGTTCTTCTCATCGGCCATGGGTCATTCTCTAAGACTGACCATATCCTGGACACAAAGCATGTCTCAAACAATTTTAAAAAATAGAAATCATACAATGTATCTTTTTAGATCACAATGGAATAAAAGTAGACATCAACCCTAACAGGAACTCTCATTTCTACACAAACTCATTGAAACTAAACAACCTTCTGTTGAATGATCACTTCATAAATGAAGAAATCAAGATGGAAATCAAAAGATTCTTTGAACTAAATGACAAAGGAGACACAAGTTATCAAAACCTGTGGGACACAGCTAAAGCAGTCCTGAGAGGAAAGTTCATTTCCATAAATGCCTATATCCAAAGGTCAAAAAGCTCACAAATAGACAACCTAATGAATCATCTCAAAGAGCTGGAAAAAGAAGAACAGACCAACCCCAAACCCATCAGAAGAAGTGAAATCATTAAGATAAAATCAGAACTAAACGAAATTGACAACAGGGAAACCATACAGAAGATTAACAAAACAAAAAGTTGGTTGACACACCTTTGGCTAGACTAATGAAAAACAGAAAAGAAAAATCTCTCATAAGCTCCATCAGGAACAATAAAGGAGAAATTACAATGGATGCCACAGAGATACAAGATATAATTCATGAATACTACAAAAACCTCTATGCACACAAACTGGAAAATGTGGAGGAAATGGACAATTTCTTAGAAACATACATCCTCCCTAGGGTCAACCAGGAAGAAATAGAATTCCTGAACAGACCAATATCAAGTACTGAAATTGAAAGAGCAATAAAAAAACCTTCCTAAAAAGAAAAGTCCTCGACCAGTTGGTTTCACACCCGAATTTTACCACACCTACAAAGAAGAACTGGTGCCTGTCCTGCAGAAACTATTCCATAACATTGAGAAGGATGGAATCCTTCCCAACATATTTTATGAGGCAAACATAACCCTGATACCAAAACCAGGAAAAGATGCGACAAAAAAACAAAACTAGACCAATATCTCTTATGAATATAGATATCTTTTTCTTTTTTTAATCGATTTGTAGGAGTTTATATATTTTCTTCTAGTACTTTATTTCTTTCCTTCTATTTATTTGAATTTACTGAGTTATTTTTATCTAGTATTTTAAAATTAGCTATTTATTTCCAGTTTAAAAAATACAAAATTATGATTTTTCCTAAAAGTATCAATTTAAATTTTTTCTACAAGATTTATATTCTTATTATATACTTCTAAGTGTTTTGTAATATGAATTATAACTTTTTTAACTCATGTTAATTGGGAGTATGTGTGTATATGTGTATGTATTTATGTTTCATTTTCAAATGTGTTTTCAACTATCTTTTTATTAATGAATTCAAAAGTATACAGTTGACCCTTGAACAACATGGGTTAGGGGGGTACCACGCTCCACACAGCTGAAAATAGCCAATAACTTTTGACTGCCCTGAAATCTAACTACTGCTGCTGCTTGTGTAGCTACAGCAGCAGCTTTACGAATTTCCTTCCCTTTTTTTTACAATAGTCCTTATGCTGGTTTCATTTATCTTGACATGGTGAGCAATCACATCTGCAGATCTCAATCTACAGCACATGTCAAATAATTAGACTTATTTTGGAATGTCATGATGTTAGTCTACTTCTTGGGAGCACTGCCAGAATCACTAGAGGAACTTTGTATGTATAATACATACATGTATTATACATACAAAGTATGTATAATACTTTGTATGTATAATAACCATTGTGTTATTATTGAAGGTTTGCGGCATTGTAAACATGATGTAAAGTACGTGAGTACTGCTAGAGATTGATTCTTACTGTGATGCCAGTTTACTGGAGAGATGAACTGCTCCTATGGAGATGATTAGCACCATAGGATGTTTTAAGTGGATACTCACAACACTTGAGCTCACTGTAATAGCAACAAGAGGTGGCTATGATATTATTATACTAGCACAATATGTACTACAGTTAATTTTTTGCAGTTATGATTTAAGATTCCATCTTTCCATTTGTTTCCATTTCTCTCAACTGTGAACAGCACCATGTATAGTCTTGTGTGTATAGGTTTTGATAAATTTTAACCTTTAATAATAGATTTGTGTATATTTTATAGTAGTAAACAATAACATAGACTAGTATCTACATATATTTTATGCATCATTCATGACATATATAATTTAAAACTTTTTTTTTTGCTATTTCTAGGTTCTTTGTAGCCTAGAAATCAGTGAGTTTTTTCAAATTGTTGCAAATCTAAAATTTTAAAAATATATCTAATGAAAAAAATTAACTTATAAGTGGACCCAGGCAATTCTAACCTGCGTTGTTCAATGTCAAATATACTTACATTTTGGCAAGAGATCATGGGCTCCATGATGCTGAATCTTTGAAATTTCTCAAGACTTACTTTGAAGTTGAGCAATAGCCATTTTTGAAAATGTTTTATGTATGCTTATAAATTATGTATTTTTGCTAATTTATGGATGCAGGATTCTACATATTAGAAACATTTTGACAATTGTAATTATTATTTAATAATAATTATATTATTATTTATAATATTAAATAGTATATACTCTGTCTAACATGTTTTGCTGATTTACCCATTATTTCTGAAACAAGTCCATTATTTCTGAAACAAGTCAATTAAAATATTCAGCCCAGCCAGGCATGGTGGCTCACGCCTGTAATCCTAGCACTCTGGGAGGCTGAAGCGGGTGGATTGCTAGAGGTCAGGAGTTCAAAACCAGCCTGAGCAAGAGTGAGACCCCATCTCTACTATAAATAGAAAGAAATTAATTGGCCAACTAATATATATAGAAAAAATTAGCCAGGCATGGTGGCGCATGCCTGTAGTCCCAGGTACTCGGGAGGCTGAGGCAGCAGGATTGCTTGAGCCCCGGAGTTTGAGGTTGCTGTGAGCTAGGCTGATGCCACGGCACTCACTCTAGCCTGGGCAAAAAAGCAAGACTCTGTCTCAAAAAAAAAAAAAATCCAGCTGTACTTATGCATTTGTCTCTTTCCTTTTATAATTCTAACAATATATATGTATACACAGGCCCCTATTTTTGGTCACAGTAAAATAGTATTCATGTTCATTGAGTGTTAACACCTTCTTAGTAGCTTGTTTTTTATTATTATTCATTGTCTCTTTATATCACTATTAAAACTTTTTCCCTTAAGTTCTATTTTGTTTCATATTATTATATGCTAATTTTACTTTTTATCTTTGCCTAGTATTTTTCTATAATTCTCTTTATTTTTACTCATTCTATGCTATTTTGCTTGAAGTGTGTATCAAATAAATAGCACAGAGCTGGATTTTATCATAATATTTTTTAATCCAGGCTGATCATCTCTGACTTGAAAGGTGAAGTTAATATGTTTATGTTTATTGTGATTCATATTTGGATTTATCTCTGTCATCCCATTTTGTATTTTCTATTATTTTGTTTATCATTGCTTCTCTTTTTCCTTGTTTTTCTTTTAGTCCTTATGCTAGATTAAGTTTATTTCATTTTTTCCTCAATTTTCACTCTCATTTTTTTCTCAGAATTATCTCATTTTCTCTCATTTTTCTCTCATTACTAGTTTGGAAGTTGTGTACTCTATAATTCCTATATTTTTATGTTAACCTTTCATTTTTAACATGTTTCCCAGAACAAACGAAGTCTAAAATTAATCAGTATCTTTACATCCTATTCCAAATGTTATAAGGACAGTAGAAATCTTTAATTCAAATCTATCTCCAATGCCTTTCACTTTCAGATTGTCTAAAATGGTAATTCTATCTTGCTTTAATCCATAACCAACTTATTTTCATATATTTCAAATCTACAGAAAAGTTGAAAGAATAATACAATAAGCACCCTTGTATTCTTCACCTGAATTCACTAACTGTTAACATTTTGTCACTTTTGCTTTCTCTCTCTCCCAAGGGTGTTGCAAACTTCACCACACACTAGTCTTAAGTCCTTCAGCAAGCCTCTCTTAAGAATGACAGCCTTCCTCTATATAACCACAATGCCATCATCACATCCAAGAAATTCATATTGCTACAAGATCCAATACCTAGTCCATATTCTAATTTCTTCAACGGTTCTGAAAAGAATCCTGGTAACTTTTTCTTTCTTTGAATCCAACATCATCTCAAGGATCATGCACTGCATTTCATTGTCATGTTTCTTTAGTGTCCTTTAATCCAGAGCAGACAACCTTTTATTTTCTTTCATAACCTTGATATTGTTGAAGAGTTCAAGACAGCCCTCTAGTAGAACATAAAATCTCATCTTTTAGGAGTTTCATCCGTTTGCACTAGTCTTTGGTAAATTTTTAAACGTTAATTTCTCGGCTTGTGAGTGAATGAACGCCTTGTGCACTACCTGAATTCAGATCTCCTGTTCTTGACAGAGTGAGTAGGCCTGGGTTTTCGATTTCCTGTGGTTGATTATATCTCAACACACAGCCCTGAGCAGATAAAAACTTCCTTCTGGTTATCCCAGGTATTTCTTGTTTCCATTTTACTGACAGAACAGTCTTTTCTGCCCCCAGCTTTGTGCACGCAGCTCGGCCAGCTCTCTGCTCCCAGGATCCCACGGGTTTTCCTCCCCTGTGCCGTCCCAGCCCCTAGCAGCCGATGATAACTAACCTGCTCCTGGTTCCCACTGAGCCTCTTGGCATCAGCTCCAACTCAGCACTTTCATTTTGAGTTACTCTTCATGTCTGGAACCTGAGAATCTCCTTTTCTTGGTTTCAGTCTGTATTTAAGGTTTTTTAGGAGGTAAGGGGATTACTCTACATCACTCAACATTTCAGTGTCTCACAGCAACTTGGAGGATTTCCTGTGTCAAATATGTCCTCTAAAAATGCAAACCCCAGGCCATGGTTGTTGGGGCACTACTTCTTTGTCTTGGAATCTGCTGCGGCTGTCACTCCTAAGATATAGAGAGTCAGTTCCTACTCATTTGGTAATGTACATTTTGACTAACTGAATATCCCTCTGTAGCAAAAATAAAACTTCAGAAAAATAGGAAGCTTGAACTTTGACAATTACCACTGAAAGAGGAAGGATACCAAAGACATAATTTCTATAGTATGCTGCAATAGTTGAAATTCTACCATTAGGAATTACTTTTATGTATTTTTTTTTCATTTCCAAGACTCTTAAATATGTCATTACCAGTGATTAATACCTCAATAAATTGTTTCCTCATTGGCATTATCTGATTATTCCTTAATAACAACTAGCTAGGAAAAAACCTGCAATATTGATGCTGCATTTTATCAGGAAGAAAGTTATGTGAGAAAGCTCAGACTGTAAAAATGCCTAACATGCAACATGGTTTGCTAATTCAATACACCCACAAACACACAAACACACACACAATATTTTGAAGATTTTTTAAGGCATAATTTATTCTTATGATCATTACAGACTTGATTTTAATATATTTAATTTTTAAATTAAATTAAATTAAATTACAAGTAATACTAAAATTTTGTAAGCTTTAAAAATATAGTACTTCTTAATTGTTGCCTGGATAAGAAATACAAAAACTTTAGGACAGAAGAAATAATTGACATTTAGGGCAGAAAAGTTTATTTTATTTTTAGGGCTTATCTTCCAAACTGTCAATTGAAATTAGAAAGCCCCTAGGTACTTTTTCACAAAAACATGAGCTGCAGCTTGTACAAATTTAGAAGTGGCATCCCTCAGAATTTACTATAAATAACTCACAGCCCCGGAGGTTTTGCTGAGTTTGCTAGGTGAGTTTGCCAAGATCAATGCATTAACAGATACTCAATTATGATTTCCATGGGTTGCCAAAATATGTCCATAAGCTATTATGTATTTAGGTACATTTAAATTTTTATTTTTCTATCAAAAAGTATACTTTGTTTTTGTTTTACTTCATTTGTGGATTATAACGTCTGGAGGCTGAGGAAGCAGTTTCCGTTTCCTTTTGCCTCTGACACCTTTGGAGCTGTTCTGACTCCCCTGCCTGCTAATGTGAGGCAAGCAGGGTGTGTTGACGTCCTAACTCTCAGTACCTCAGAATGTAACACATTTGGACATAAAGTCTTTAAAGAGGTATCTAAGCTATAATGAGATCCTTAGAGCAGGCCCTGGCCCAGTCTGACTGGTGTCCTTATAAGAAGTGCAGACGCGAGACACGCATGCGACCCGAGGGGAGATCCTGTGAGGAGGCAACGAAAAGTCTGCAAGCCATGGACAGATGCCCCAGGAGAAACCAAACCTCCTGACGCTTTGACCTTGGACTTCTGGCCTCCACAAGCGTGAAGAAATAAATTTCCACTGTTTAAGTCGCCCAGCCTGTGGCGTTTTGTGACGGCGGCCCTGGCGGCCGATGTACAGGGGCGCGCCTCCCTCCAGTCTCCACAGGAATGAGTGGAAACCGCCGGCAGAGTTCGCCGTCTTCACTGGCCTCAGAGCCTGAACAGGACAGGTATAGCTCCCGAGCCCTGGACTGAAAATCAACCAGAAAAAACACACAAGCACACTAGAGGAATTCTTGATTTTCTTAAGAATGCAAAAGGCATTTGTGTACCTTTTGCACATGAGCCTTGTGATGTTTCGGGTTTCTTTACCCTTTCCTATAGATGTATTATGACGTGACAATGCAGACTGCTTTAAAAACAGTTTTAAGTCTTATAAATAAATTTGGAATGAGTAAAGGATAGGTAAGAAATATGAGTTTGATTTTATTTTTCATTCCATTTCACAATGCAAAATTTCAGGAAAATGGATAACTGATCAAAAGAGAGTAGGTTTTTCTTCATGACTCTAATCAAGTCACCGGACGTTATTCTCACTTATCAAAGATCCTTGTCTGACCTGTAAATGTCTGTGGGAGCTGCAGCGGGGAAGACACTGCCATGTCCTTGAGCGGAATTCAATGGCCTCTGTACAAATCAACAAAGACACAAAAGCACTAATTCTGGACATTGCTAAGCTGAGAAGTAAAGTAACCTTTAAAAAAAATGGCCAATAAAAACCCACTGCAATACTGTACTTTGTGCATCTAGTTTTTATTGAAAATATTTTATGAAATTAGAAATACTTCATTTTATGTATATTAAAAATATATTTCATGGTGTAGCTGGTGTCACCTAGCTCCTCCTATAGTGATTTCTTTTGTTCCTCTTTCTTCTCTTTGGTTACCAGCGGTAATATTACAAATAAACAAACTCATTAGAAATTACAGTGTTGTCACAGATATTTGAAAGACAAATGTGGGAAACTGTGTTTTCTCCTTTGCAGAGTCCAAAAAATGTTTATAAAGTTAACCATCACAAAACAATTCTGGGGAAAAAATATAAAAGAAGATCTAAATTTTCTATTTGTTTACTTGACTTGTATTTATAAGTGTTTCCAACCCAGTCCTCACTTTCAGCTTCAGACCTGCATTTCCAACTCACTCTTCTTAGCCGTGTGCACTTTAGACGGTCCGCAGGCAAGTCGAAGGCAGCGCGTTCAAAACTGCACTCAGCCTGCCTCCCAGCGGTCCCTCGGCGGCGCCCCTCCCCTTCCTAGCCCAGGCTCTCTCAGTGGCCGGCTGGCTTTGCCCATCTTCCCTCTGCACCGACCATCTCCTGCGGTCCCACCTGCCTGGCTTCCTCCGGCCACCCCCATTGCCTCTGTCCAGGCAAAGCCACCCTCTCCTCCCACCTGAGTTACTGCAGTGGGTATCCTTGGCCCATCTTCTCCAGTCCATTTCCACTAATGATGCTTCTAAAAGAGAAATCTGACTGCATCTAAAGCCTCCAGTGGCTGCTCTTGGCAATGCCTACTTTTTAGCCTTATTTCTGGACACCTTTCTGTTCTAGGAAAAGTTCATTCTCCTATGAGGAATTGAATATGATACTTCTCTGCTTGGTATTCTCACTCACCTGGACTCCCATGCACATTTCATGTTTCAACTTATACAACATTTCTTTAGGGAAACCTCCCTCTCCGCTCTTAGCCTCAATTAGGGGTTATTCCTGGGTGCTATTACAAAGATGTGCTTTTACCCCGTCTTAGCACTTTTCATCTTGCATTGCAAACATCTGCTAATTTGACGGTGTCCTTCGCTAGTCTGAAGTGCTAGAAGGTAGAAGCAATCTTTATGTTGTTCACCATTGTGTGGGCACAGAGCCTGGCACATAATAGATAATTAGTGAGTATTGTATGAACGGGTAAAAAGTAATCGGTAAACAAAAATTCTACTCTTTCTGATGGACCTCTTCTTTTGTCTTTTTGTTAGTTGTATATCAGATCACTTAAATGTGCTTAAAAAATACAGAAGTTACCTTAAGTGAATCTTTACTTTTTCCTCATAGAACACTCAAGGGCTGTGTACTGACAGGCAGGTTAAGTTAAGAGGTGCTGACACCGAATGGATCAAGATGTTAACTCATTAGGCCATTTCTGTTCTTTAATAACAGCGAATGAATAAGTGGCGTGACCACCGCTCTTCTCAAGTGTGATGGATTTTTCCCAGGGGTTTCTTTTTACATAAGGGAAGTCTAGTGCTTTCTCCAGACTATATGTATAGAAAGTGAAGGATGCTTTACATTTTTTATAATAATTGGGCAAAGATTAAAAAAGGATTGCTGGTCAAGCCTTCAAATTCTTAGCAAATAATGAATGGGAAATTGGCTGACTTGGGGAAGGATTTCACAAGGCCGAGTCCAGGTACACCTCTCTCACTCCTTGTCCAGGAACTGCTGGGACTGCTGCAGCCGAGTCGGAAGTCACAGTCTGACAGATCAAGTTGGAGGCGAGCGTTCCTTTACTGTTTTGCATTTGTGTGTCGGCCCAGTGTTTTAAGACAGCCCTTGCACGGTGCACAGCTGTGCCCAGCAGGGGACACCTGCCTGCGCTGATGACAACAGCAGCACAAGGAGTTCTTCTGCGACCCACCTAGTTCTTTTACACTGATTAAATATTTAAGAACAGATGGTTCCGGATTTAAGGACACCAGACACCGTAAAACATGCCAATCTAAATAAACAGATATTTAAAATGTCAAACATCTCCAAGACTTTAGGCTAATCATTTACTATTAGAATAATAAAAATAAGCTAATCTTCTAAACGGAAACTGAATTCAGTTATTTTTTTTTTCAAGCTTTATACCCAAAGGACACAACGGACAGTACGTGGGGCCCAAGAAAAGCAGATTCCAGAAGAAAGCACTCGAAACGGGCCTTCCGAGAGTGCTACCAGGGTCCAATGTCTGGACAGAGCAAATGAGTGTTTGGTGCCTGCGGGGAAACCTGTACTTCTTTCACTCTTCCTAGAAGACACGAAGGACGACTAAGAATTTTCACTACTTGGAGCCATTTCCTACTGTGTGGAGTCTGCCCGTCCCTACACAACCCCTCCAGCCCGGCCGCAACCTGCCACAGCCTGCACAGGGCGCGGCATGCCCCTGCACTGGCCCTGACAGTCAGCATTTCCATACTGCTCTGTTTGTCGCATATAAAAAATGAGTATACAGGTATGTTTTAATATTTGATTCCAAATGATCTGTAGAAAAGTGTACTGAACAAAACATGGTTCTTTTCTTGAAGAACTTACTAATCACTAAGGCATTGTCAGGACATTGGAAGTGAAGAAGCTTGAGAGATGGTCTTTACTCTTGCTCTCTGGAAGAGGACTTATCTCAGGTCATTACGCGATTCAGCATTACCATGAGGCTCACCTCAGCAAGAAGAAGAGTGGATGAGATTAGACCTCAGAACTGGAGACAGTTGTCTCTAGAGAACATGCTTTTCAGATTTGCCTGATGCCAATTCTTACTAAAATCTTAAAATACTCTTATAGGATAAATAGCCAGCACATTTTATCTGTGTTTCAGAAAATGCACAAGTTGGCTGTAGGCTGCCAAAAGTAAGTTCTTTGCTCATTTAGTTTCCTTTATGCCACACGTTTTCTTTGGCAGCCCGGCTGTGTCCCTGAGTGCAAGGCCTTGTGTGTCCTCCTCTGGAACCTGCACACGTTGCAGAGTATGCTGTGGTTTGAAGCAGTGGTTCTTCCACCTTCTTGTTTTTAATTGTGGCCTACTTCAGGGATGTGACATAGAGGGAAACCAAGGGTTCTGATCCAGCTACATGATTCTTTCCTCTTTTTCAATTGAAAAAGAACCCGGTGACAACAAAGAAGAAAATAATTAATTTACAGTTTGAATTTATACACATGTTGTGCTACAAAGCAATGCCCTGTAAGCCAAAAATTAATACATTAATTGTATCACACTTTTATTGATAATATGTTGTCACTTAATCTGCACAAATTCAGTTAGAACGCCTTACCACTGAGGCTTCGTGTCATTGGCCATTTGGGAGAGGTGGGCTGAGGTGAGAGTGCAGGGATTGTACATATCTTCTTTAGCATTTAGTGACATGGATGATTCCTATTTGAGCCTTAATATGTGTATATCTTAATAACTAGTTATTTGAAAGATATAAACCAAAAATACTACCCATCAACCAAACATCCAAGTAATTTTTTTAACCTAATAACACTCAATAAATAAACTAGTAATCCTCAATACATTAAGATGAAAATGTCATAGCTAAGCTAACAATAATTTATAATTACAAAGCAAAACTAAAAGAAAAGGCAACAGCTGAAAACTAAAAATCAACTCGCACACATGCTGCAGTCCTGAGAACAAAGCACACCGATTGTTTCTGTCTGGAGCAGCAGCCTTCTAGCATTGCCAAACTCTGTGTGAGATAGACTACTCACAGGACATCTGCCTCTGAAATTCTGACCATGCGCTGAGTTTAGTGTATGGACCTCAAATATTAATAATCTATACAAACTCACCTTCTATCTAGTAACAAATCTTTAGCCCTCCTTGAAAGTGAATGTATACAGAAATGTACACCATTGTCTGTAAATGGCAGGAAGAACATGTGCTTTGGGATGAGCTGGAGGCCCAGGAAGAGGCCCTTCTAGAAACACCCAGGGGTGTGGACCGTTCTGGGAAACTCAAGTGTCATGTCCGGAGGACAGCATCAGCCTCTTGTGCCATGAGTAGGAGGGATGGGAACCTCTAGGAACTAGAACATTCCTGATGGAGTGTAGTTGGCCATCCTGTGAGCCGTGGGTGCTGAGTGGCCCCGGTCTTGCATGGGCGAGGAGCAAGATGGCCTCCCAGGTGCCGGCTGCCCTGCGGTTGCCGCCTATGACTGATGAGGCAGTGTCTCTGCTCAGAGTTTTAGCTCTAAGTTTTATTTCGAAGGTTGTACTCTGGATGTTCTGAGACAGATATGACTTGTTAGCTTTTGGATTGTGTCTCTGAACTGTTACTCTGATGCCATTGTGAGTGGCTTGTTTTTATATCAATTGTAAATTGGGAGTGGGTTTTAATAGAGTTTGTAAGAAGTAAATGCTGTTATCAAATCCTTGCTGAGTGACTATTCATTCTCAGTCAGTACTCCACAAGGCTCTTCAAGGAGGCACTTGACAAAGATATTTTAGATTTTAGTTTTCTAAGAGTATCAAAATCTGGTCAAAGAGCTTGATAGCTCGGTTGTGGGACTCCTGTCAAGGTATCCATAGTATCTTAAAGATCAACTCATGTGCTCGAACAACTGTCAAATGTGTCCTCTCCCATATTATTATAAACCTTTTAATACTTTTCATTGTTTCTCAGGAAACAAGTATGTTTGGCTTCAAAGATTTGGCACCAACACCGTCTCATTTATCTTAACAGAGGTGGTGAGGAACAGGCTGCTTCATGAGGACCTCTGTGGCTTTCTGCATTCCCTCTTCTCCAAGAGAGAGCGAGCACCCGGTGCAGCAGCAGGAGGGAGGGAGAGGTGTCCCGAGGTGACCTGCTTCCTACAGAACCCAAAGGGCTCCCATCCTCCAGGATCGCGATTGAATTTTTAACATAGACTCTGAGTTCGTCTTGATCTACGAGGCAATGTCTAAATTTAAAGATATTCAAAATCTATGCAGTTGAATCTGTGAAATTCCACGCAAAAAGTGTTCAGAAAGAGCTTCATTAAGGTGAAAAAGTGGGGAGTTTCGGAAATACTCAAGTAAAACCTGTTTAATTTATATAAACCCCCAGTGAGAAAAAGCACTAAGAATGGAAGTTTAGAAATAAAAATTTTCCACATTATTCCACAGGCTCTGCTTCCTCACTGAGTGTTGCTTGTTGCTTTATAAATGCTGTTTCCTCCAGCTGGCACGCTGCACAGGATCCACTCAGATGGATTTCATGGGACATTGAGCAATTCCGGTACCTTTCTCAATCAAAACTAAAGGTTATATTATTCTCTCCACCTTTTCTCTTTCCTTTCTAGTGGCTAAGAAAGAAGTTTTTGATATTGTTGTTAATGTTTCGGAAAACCACAGTCACTAATCATTTTCCTAAGTGAGGCATGCCTTTCGACCTTCACAGCGTCCTTGAAGGTAGGCTCTTTTAGGTGTAAAGACTATTTCATAAGGTGTGAAGCCTTGGTCTCCCAGCGGCTGGCTCTCGGGCCGTCCGCCCTGAGCGTGCTCCGCGGCGGGCGCGTGCTCTGCGCAGAGGCGGCAGCCTGGCCAGCCTGGGCGCGGGCGGCGTGGGGACTGGCGTGTAGGAAATGCCCGGGACTTCCATCAGCAGATCAAAATTGGTCAGTTGGCAACTAAAGGTCCAATCAATAAGGATTCTTTTGTGTGGGTACAGAAAGTCTTTCACCAATTTTAATAAAAACTATGAAACATGATTGTAAAGAGGCACCAGGGAAAACCCTATGACCTCCTTGGAACATATGAGAAGGACTCTCAAGGTGGCCCTGGAGGTCAGAGAGGGAGTGGAGTTCTGGGCACTGGTCTCTCCAGTAAGAGCAGTGCTACCTGTTCCCAGCGGGGTCTCGGAAGGAAGGCAGAGACCCCAGCAAGGCTTGAGACTAGGCATTTATTGGCCAGCACAGAGCTCAGCTGGCCTCGCACAGCTAGCAGCTTTTAACCCGTGTGGTAGAGAAAGGGTAGGTCATTAATAAAATAATCTTCCGTGTGGGGAATGGAACTGGTAAAATAAGCGGAGAGAGGAGAAGCATATGTCAAGGACATATTAAAATGTAATGCCCAATAACATGGCATAATGGAGACTTCCGGACAATCCCAAGGGCAAACAGGTCAACCTGGCACTCAGCAAGCAAAAGCAGAGGGACTCTGTCTGACCAAAGACCTGGGCGGATGTCAGAGGAAGAGGCGTGAGTGCAAACAGCCCCAGGCTCTGTCAACATCACCTGCACCCACAGACTGAAAAGATGGGCTTTACCCATACCTTTGTATGGGTAAAGACACCTGTACAACCTGTGGGAGAGACACCTGTACAATGAGATTACTGTCACAGCACTGTTGCTGTCAACAAGTCCTCAGAGGACAAGCACAAATCAACAGCACACCTTGGGAGACAGCCTTAGGGAGGGGCAGGTTTACCTGAATTGCCTTCTTGCAATACAGAGCTGCTGGGCAGGTCATCATTCTCAGCATGTAAGCTGGTGTGTTTCTGGATTCGGGGCATTCCTTAAGCAGCATTGAGGAGGCACTGGTTCCTCTTCTCCCTGGAAATCTTGCCTTACGGCCTGGAACCATGAGAAGGTACCCAGCCTGCAACGCAGACATAGTTGAACCCTAAAGCTAGGTGTCACTCTCTGTGCCCCAGGGGTCTGACAAGCTTGGGCCCAGCCTCTCACCTGCAGCAACAGCCCTTCATGCTTGAGGGCCGTTCTGTTAGCTTAGAGCCCTCAGCCTGCAGAGGACTGTGCTCTGGCACCGAGCATGTGGCCTTCGTCCTTCCTCCGGTGCAGCGTCCTCAGATGCTGCCCAGGGCCCCTCGCTGCCTGCGCGGTGCTGCTATGCCAGCTCACCAGCCAGGCTCCTGGTCGCTCTGTGTGGAATGGCCCTCAGCTTCTCCCAGGGTCCCGACGCCTTGCACATTCTGGTTTTCTTTTTTAGCCCTTTTCGCCATCTGATATTTTACACATTTACTAGTTCACTTGCTTATTGTCTTTTTGGCCTCACTAGAATGCATGCTCCTCGAGGGCAGGGCACATCCCACGGTGGGTGTCCTGCACATATTTGAGAAATGAATGAACGAGGCCTGAAGTAAAGCTTTTGGTTACTGACTTGTCTTTACATATTAATTTCTTTAATTTTCCCCTTTACTGTCCCTTGATTTAACTTTCTGAGCCAACAGAGCTTGTGAGATATTTATAGCTATCTTCATAATTCAAAGATTCCCAGTTGACTGGATTTTAAATCAATCCTTTATTCCACGGTTTCTGGGTACCACCTTGTATCTCAGAGTTTTTGTAGAAGTGACAGTCATGCTGCCATGGAGGAAATAGTCACTCACTAGGAATGGGGTCAGTGGGCCCAAGGACCACCTAAGATGGGTACTTGACCTCCCAAGCTCCCTTTTCTGTGTAACTCTGAGTTCCGGATGCCAGAGACAGTAGATTCTGAGCTGGGCTCTAAGACTTCCTGCAGGGTGCCTGGGCAAACTCAGCATCAGCATCGGTGAAGTGGAGATAAACTCATGAAGTCCACAAAAGCCTGGTTGTTCAATCCCAGATTGGGATCCATGTTAAAGATCCCTAGAGTACTTAGAATGGACTCACGAAATCCTTAGAAAGATGAGTTCTCCAATTTCTTACCAATTTTGGATTAAGGCAGGGAGCTGAGATGACTTTTCAGATTTCCTGGAAAAGAGGCTATCCCTGAGAAGTGTTCCTCCATCAACCCCAGGATGCCTCATAAAAGTCACGACACCTTCTACTGTTGGCAACCTAGCCTCAGTCAGTGGCAGCCTGGAGCCTGTTCATACAGAGTTGTGAAAGCTAGTTGCTAAAATTTCAGAAAAGTTGAGAGCTGGTTGACTGAACATGGGTAGCTGAAGAAGGACCCTGGTGGGAGAGAGTAGGTAAACCACTGAAACGGGCAAACACTATCAAGCCCCCTGCACCCAAGAGCTGGTTGTTAAGCATTTACCAGCACCCACTGGCCCTTAGGTGTCCCTCACCACTACTGTGAGCTCCAGTGTGTGTGCATGCGTGCGTGGATGTATGCAGTGCGTGTGTTATGGGGATGGGAGAGGTAAAAAGGATGTTTGAAAAAGGATTAGCCAGGCTGGACCAGAGGGCAAGGGAAGATGGGAAGTGAGTCCAAAAGTTAATGAGACATTTTTATATTAAAATATACTTATATTTAAATAATCCTTGGTATAAATGTCACTAGTTTAAGAGTATATTATTTAAAATAATGTTATAAATATTATCTATGACATTGATAAAAGGAAGAGATGATGACATATGACACGTATATTTGGAAAGTGACATGAAATGTAGAAACTCACATTTTTGTAAAAACAACCCCCCCCAAATCCCAACCTAGAAGAAATAACATGTATATATTATGCATATGTATATATATACATATGTGCTTTTCTACTTCACACAGTATAGAAATTGCATGTTGTTAACATAGGGAATGAGAAAGTAGGAAGGAAAAGAAAGAATTTTTTTAATCTATATGCCTTTATATTATTTATGTTTTGGCCAAATATTCATTAGTTATATCTTGTGGTTGCAGAGCAAATATGAACAAAATGGTTTTAAAGAATGACTTGTTTAAAAATGTAACATAAATGAAATGTAGATGTACACAAAAAGTTCTGAGAGAAATTGTCTTCATTTAGTCTCACATAAAATTCATAGCATTATCTGCTCAAAATAATAATATTTAAAAATAAAACAAATCAGTGGAAATATAAAGATTAAATGTTAAGGTTAAGCTTAAAACATTAGAGAGGTGTGTGCGTACGCGCGTGTGTGTGCTTTAAAATACTTTGAAAACAAACAAGGATAAAGGCATCCCAGAAAGCGGAGACTAAGGCCGCCTGTCCAAGTACAAACACGTCGGAGACAATGGACTATTCATTCGTGTAGAGGAGCAGCAGCCTGAACGTCCTTCTGCCTGCTCAAAGCATACACCAGTGACTCTAGCCTTGGCCCAGCTGTTAAACGTCCCTTTACATTGTTTCATGGGGATTAAGGTGGGGATTCAAGGAAAAAGAAAACATTGTGGAAGGATCTCAGAAGCTATGATGCAATGTATATAACATACATTTTAGAAGTAAAGACATCTAAAAAGAAACAGCTGTCAGAAGGCCTGGCTCCCATGCTAAATTTCATCGTGGTATTAAATGTTTACCAAGATGTAAGCTTCTTTCATTTCAGATCTTTAAAGGCACATGATAGAAGTGACCACCCAGAGTCAATAAAAGAGAACATACATTATCATATCACCAACTCCACCATGCCAGATAAAGGCAGCCTCCCTACAACCTCAAATATTCCCGTGGAAAAAAACACAGCTTGTTTACCCTACCCGAGAACCACCTGTATTTGTGTGGCAACCTGACCAGAAAGATAATGAGAGTCCAGGGCTAGGAACCTAAAGCAGGGTCTGTTGACATAATTAGGTGGTGACTATTCAACTCTCAAAGTTCTTCTGGGGACAAGAAAAAATAGGCATCTCTTAAAGGAAAGACATTGCTAGTTTGCTTCCTAGTAGTTGCTTAGTTTGTGCTCCCCCTGCTTTCAATAGCTACTTTATTTAGGGACAATATAGAATCTTTACCTGGGACCATGGGCTTAGGCATTTCTGAAAAGTGGCACTGAGATTGAGATGGGTAGACATGCATGAAACACTTTACAAACCAAACCATGACTTGAAGATCCATTTCAACAGCTAATAACCTTATTGGAAATTCCCAGAACGGCCAGATTTTCTTCTTCTGTTATGAATCCATATCTCAGGATACCCTATGGCATTTGTTGTCTTTCCTCAAATGACAGAAAGCAAGAAGATGACATGAAAGTCCCAGCATTTGAGTTGGTTTCTGAAGAAACCTCCAACTCGAGTTGGTTTCTGAAGAAACCTCCAATGGCTGTAGCCAGCTATGAAATGTATGACATATCTGTTTGGCTTTTCCTTTCCAACCTTTTCCTCTGGCTAACATCCCGGCTCTGTCACCTGTCCTGCCTGGTCACTCCCATTCTCAGCCCCATCTACACTTGGACAATTTCTTCCCATAATTTAATTCTCAGCTTAGGTACTCCTGAATCCATGAAGGCTTCCCTGACCAATTCTCCACCTCTAGCCTGGGTTAGGGATGGTTCCTTGGAGTTCCCATAGAAATTTCTGACAACTGCTGTCATTCCACTTGTCATAATGTGCTCCATGACCTATGTATGGGCTAATCTCTTCATTGTAACGATGGTTCCCAACTTCATTGTACACTGGAATGATCTGAGGAAATTTTAAAAATCCTCATGTCTTGCCTACACTTCAGATCAATGAAATCGGTATCTCTGGGGGTGGAACTCAGGATTCAGTATTTGTTGAAGCTTCCTAGTTGATTTTAACGTGTAGCCAAAGTTGAGAACCACTGCATTAGATGGCAAAGCCCTACAGAGTCCGTCTTTAGTATATCAATCCAATGTACAAACCTGCCTGATGTTAAAATTTTGCTAAAATAATGAATTAATACAATTCAAATGAGAGTATTTTAGACTCTTATCAAGTGATATTAAGGGGTAGTAAGTTGTTTATTCCAGAGTGCAAGTAGGTTAAGAGTAAAAAATATACAAATATATTTATTAAAAAATCACTAAGTCTATCACTTGGCTCATGCATTGATAAAAAAAGAAAAAGAATTAATAAAAAAAAAATTCTAAAAATCATTAAGCCTATTGATTTTATAGCCATGATAAGGAAGGAAGCCATTGTGTTTTTTTCATAAATCGTACTCTGAAGACTCTTTTGACAGTATTTAGTATTATTTTTATGGATATTTTATAAGGCAAGATGACAAACTTTGAAGAACTGTGGATGTATACAAACACTTCTACAATGTTATGGCTCAGGAAATTTTTACAAATAAGGACTAGATGCAATGTTTCTCAAAGTGTAGTTCACAGGCCAGCAGGATCCAAATAAAAATATATTTTCATATTTAGAATTTTATGAAATCTAAATATGCTTTTAGATTCTTTGGGGGAAAATTCAGAAATCTACTTGCATTTTTTTCGCTTTTTTATTGAGATATAATATTTGCTCTTTTGAAGTGTACAATTAAGCAATTTTTAGTATATTGCCAAAGTTGCACAATTATTACTACTATCTGATTCTAGGACATTTTCATAAACACAAAAAGAAACCCACATCTATTCGTAGTCACTCCCCATCCACTTCACCTCTGAAGGCCAATGGCAACCAGTAACCTAATTTCTAGCTTTATGGATTTACTGATTCTGGACATTTCATATCAATAAAATCACAGTATATGATTTTTTTGTTTTTGTCTTCTTTTATTTAACATAGCATTTTCAATGTTCATTCAGGTTGTAGCATGAATCAGAATTCTTTTTTGTGGACGAATAATATTCCATTTGGCTGGATATTTCACATTTTGTTTATATATTTATCAGTTGCTTAATATTTGAGTTGTTACCGGGTTTTGGCTATTGTGAATAATGCTGCAATTAATATTTTTGTGCAAGTTATTGTGTGGATGTGTTTTAAATCTTTGGGGCATATAGCTGGGAGAGGAATTGCTGGGTAATATTGTAACTCTTCTACTTGTATTTTAAACAATCTTTTTAGGTTATTATAAAGACTCACTAAAGTTGAGAGCCACTTTCTTAGGGTGTCATTATTTCCTCCAGGACACTGTACCTGCAATCTAACAATTGCCAATAGGTGTGACATTGTACCTGGTAATAGGTGAAAAAGAAAGACTAACACAGCATCCAATTATGATTCATAAATAAAAAGGTAACTATTATACTAAGTTAACAATATGAATAACTAATAATATCACATTATCACCTTTGTTTGACAAATTTAAACCCAGATATAATAAAGGACAAGGTTTAAAGAAACAAATGGCTTGGAATAAGTCAATCATTAAGAACTCTGATATTTTGCCAGGCTACAGCTGAACTTGCTTTGATTTTCTTTTGAGAACCAGGAATTCACTGGGTTAAGCTAACTCTAGGAACCAGACTTTGGATTTGATAGGTGTGGTAGAAATACATCATTCTTTTTGCCTGACAACGTCTCTGGACAGTTTTCCTAAGCTTGGTGGTTTCCCTGTCTTCTTCGATCTCACCTTCTCACAGTAGAAGCCCACAGTAGAAGCACTGAAACTGGCCATCACTCCCAGTTTCAGTGCAGGCTTGAGGACTCCCCACAGGGGAGGCATCATGCAGTTCTCAGATCACAACGGTTGCTGCTGCTGCATGCACTCCACTCACCACAGGAACGCTGTTCAGAAGCAGTGGTTCCACTGGGAGCTGCCAGGCCCAGATCACAGGCACCAGCTGGGACGAGGCAGCCCAGGGGGGCTCTGGGTAAGCTCTGTGGTGTGATCTGGCCATCACTCCCAGTTTCAGTTTCCAAGTCTGGTCCTCTGGACCTCTTGGAGAGTCTGAGAGTTACTCATGACCTTCAGTTAATAGTTATTCTGCTTAAACTGGTTAGATATATTCCTGTTTAATCAAGAACACAACTGATATCACATGATTCTACCTTAGAAGCCTCACTGAGTCTAAACTTTAACTACAAGGCTGTCCCAAGTTTGCTAATTGGCTTTAGGGCCCTGAAAAATCCCTGTCTGCTTCCTTTGCAGAAAAGCCGCCCTTTTCCTGGCTCAATTAGGTAAATTCTCTCTACCACTCAGGATATAAATAGTGAAAAGTTTTGCTGATGCGATTTTAACCCTCTGTAATATTTAACACTAATAAAGTATCTATCCAAAAAACAGTATGTGATTTCTAAGATACTCTCCCCAAAACTCTAACTCTGAACCATAAACTTCTTTGCCAAGCCCATCAGGCTGTAAGGGCAGGTGGTCCTATTTCCTAGTCATCATCCCCAACTAACTGAGTCTTTCCCCAACTAAATTATGAGTTATTTCAGTGAACTAAAACCTCTACATTTATTGAGCATTTACCATGCCAGTTGTTCAGGCTAAAATCCACCTTGATCCTAGGTTTCCATCCAGTGGAAGTTTTATCTACAACAGTGGCTTTAGCTGAGCACTTCAGTCTTTCAAGGGTTAATGTCAGCAGAGCTCCTAAATTACTTGGTTACTTCCTGAGCTCTATTTCTGGGGATGAGCCTGCTCCATGCCAGGAAGAGTGTTGAGGGGGGAACATTCCCACGAGCTCAAACTGGACATAGCTTGTTTCCAATGCTTAATGTAAACACCTCGCTGCATTCTCATTAGCAATACCACAACGCAGAATAATGCCTCCTGTTCTGATTGTCACCTGTTCCTTCCACTGAACTTCTAATCTGAAAGTGCACATTGTTCCTGCTCCCACTGCCACCCTGCTGTGCTCGGCATTCTCCTGACCCTCCTGCAGCAGCCTCGGTTTGATCCTCCTGCTCTTCCTCTTAACTGGTTCCTGAGGACAGACAACAACTGAGAGCCAAGCCTCCCTCTACCCATGAAGCTTGAAGGATAAGAGACTGGCTTGTTACATTAGTAAAAATAGTTGAAGAATGAACAATTAACAGCTATTTTTCAGGGGTTTTGCATTTCTTTCCCTCCTCCTGGAATTTTGTGATTTACTAGGATCCTTTCTATGAGAAAATCAAGTCCTCCTTAGCTCCTACAACACAATATTACCATAAATTTTTAGTGGAAAAAGTTTAAGAGGTGTAGAGTTATTATTTTAGTTTTAGTTTTTCTTTATTTTTAAGATGACTCACATCTAAACCATTTGTCAACTCTTTGACCTGGTTATCCTCCTTTGAGAAATTACACCCGTTTAAGCAAGTCTGTCTAAATCATTTATTCATACAGTTGCTGAATATTGCTGCAGATTCCAAGGTTATGAAATACCTTTACACTCATAAAGGCTCAGGAGAACTCTCCCTGACCCTTTTTCCTGCCCTGCAGTCTCCCAGTGGGGTTTATGTCACCCTCAATACAAAGGGAGAAGATGGGGCAAAAGACAGAATTATTTATATTTGAAACACTACAAATGATAAGTATCTGCATACAAGCAGTCACTTAATCATTAAAATTAGAAGCAACTTTCCTTTTTTATTTTGCAAAATAGGGGATTGAGATCCTCAATGATTTTTAGGAAACTGTATTAAAATTTGCTCATTTAAATAGTAAATTCTCTACAGTTCTGAGGTTTCTCATGCACTCTGATTGAGGGCACTTCTTTGCTAGAAGAGTTCCTGACAGAATTAAGAATGGGAAGACTAAAGCAGAAAAAAGACAGAAGAATAAAACAGGGGTAATTGAAGTCCTATGCACCGACATCAGGAAGGTGAAGAGTAACTTCCAAAGGATCTCATGGAAAGGCAGGTGTGCCAGGCCCTTCTCTACCCTGCACTGGCCCGACACTAAAGTGACACAGGTGTCTCCAGAAATAGCATCCAAAAATGGATGTCAAAGAAACTTTGGCAAGTCAGCTGCATTTCATTTATCACAAAGCACAAGGAATATGCGTCATTAAAACTCCCAGCCAGGACATTTGTTTATGGGGTCCAGCAAGAATTGGAGAGAAACAGGTAGGATGACATTCTCCAGGGGCTGAGAAAGCAAAGGTTAGGGAGGCAAAGCTGGAGTGTCAGGAGTGTGGTCAGAATTGTTTCTAAGCACCAAAGACTATCTTTTCCAGTTGCAAAACTCACAGGCAGTAGTTTTCCATTGCCCCTGGCGTTGACACCCGCCCAGTGCAATCACTGCAGGGAGGAGCTCCTAGGCCGCACTAGCTCCTCTAGGCCTCCTTCAGCGGACACAGTCTCCTGCACGCGCCCCTCAAGACAGAGAGTGAGTAGTTCACTGGGCTCGACAGCGACACGTGTCTATGTTGAAGACAGTGAAGTAATTAAAAGTTAAAATCAATAAAATGGAATCTGGTACGGAAAAATATATGTGCTTAAACTGTTAGATAAAAGTCAAAGCATATATTGCAGCAGCTGCAGCAATATTAATAACAGCCATCAACATTAATGGGTGTTGGCTATGGCCCAGGCACTATTTTAAGTCCCATTCCTGTGTCATCTCATTTAATCCTCACAATAACCCTCCTGAGGTAGGTTCCATGATTATCCCATCTTACAGATAATCAGGACGCAGAACATCCAGCGCGCTCTCTCACAAAGAGTGCTGATAAAGCTCGCCACTGAACAAATACAGGCATGTTTGCTGGGGGTTTGGGTGGTTGTTTTATCTCTTTTGGTTTACTGTTTAGCAAGCACTTATACAAGATGTACTGTGTTGCAGGTACTGATCTAAGAATATATCAACTAATTTAATCCTTATGATGGATGATGCTGTGAGGTAGACACATTTAGTATCTGCATTGTACAGTTGTGGAAATTAAGCCTCAGAGAGATCAAGGAACCTACCCAAAGACACACAGCTAGTAAATGGTAGGGTGGGGCTCTGAATCCAGGCCATCTGTCTTGAATGTTCAGAGGGGAAAATGTTTTATAAAAATGGTTGATGCTTAAACATTCAAAAAATATTTAGTTAACTCATCCAATTTCCTGGGAGGGGGGTTTGTGGGTAGAGTGAGGGAGAGTTTGGGGAGAGGAGGGACAGGCACTTGCTATCTCTCTTTTTCCCTTCAGACCTTGCCAATGACTCCATCACACGCCCTGATTACTGGTGTGCGCACTCACATCTCCCTCATGGACGTTACCACCCAGCACACCTAGTCTCGATGAGAGACTTGTCGTTGAGGGTTAGAAGATAATCTAACATATGAACGAATGGTCACAGTCAATTTCAGTGCCCATAGCTAAAGCTAAACAGCTCAGATTTTATTATACTTAATAATCTCAATATGTCTTCACATTTAGCAGCAAAATAATCATGCACACTACGTTTCTATTCAATTATCTAGGCATTTCTGTCTACACCTTTCCATGTTTTATTATCTAAGTATACAACTGTCTCAAAAATCCTTTAAGCTTCAAATAAGTGCAACCTGAAAACATCGACTTCCTCATGAAGCGGAACCACCTCTGCTACAGCAACGCCCACCGCCCGGACGCGCAACGAGAGGAAGTTCGCGCTTGCGGATGGGTCCGCGCACCGGAAAGCCCTTGGTTGGGAGGCCTGGTCTCATTAACAGAAGAAGCCAAAAGTGCTTTGAGTAAGGAAGAAATGGAGGCTGGCGCTTTGAGAAGGAAAAGGAAGTAAACAAACCTAAGGAAGGAAGCTGGTTCACCCAAAGCAGAGAGAATTGAGCCCTGGGGGCTCCCGAGACAGCAGGGCCCGCCTCACTCGCACCCAGGTCCTTCCGGCCGCGAGGCCTCCAGTAGGCAGGTGAGTCTGGAGGGGCGGGACCGAGCGCCGCGCCGGCCAGGCCCCGGCCCCGTGCGAAAGCTGAGCGCCCAGCGAAAGAGCCGCCAGTCTTTTCTCGGCTCGCAGCATGGGGCAAGGGACAACAGCCCGGGCTGACTAGAAGCTAGTGGCGTCCAACTTTCGGAAAGCACACTCCCTGGGGTGCTGTGCAAATCTCAGGGAGGAGAAAGGACCTCCCTTCCTACCAAATCACGGAGGCTGAAGTTTTGGCTAACAACAAATGGGGCCTGAGTCAGATTTGAGTTTTATTTTTTTAAAAAGTGACATTTTTGTCCCTTGAATATCATGGAGCAAGACATGGAAGTATATTAGACATTCTTCCTCATATCTTTGCATTTTCTGGTATTTATTGCATAAATTTTAATCTCGAATTTCACTCGGTTTAATAATAACAATAAACCAATTTTTAATGTCCTTCACTCTGGAGTCAAATTGTGAAAACCTATAGATCCAAGACAAAATAAATGACTTAAACACTGGTGTGGCAGAATCTGATAGCTGCTCATCAAAATCCATGTTTCCCTCTCCTTTTTGGGTACACAGCTAGATTGCCTTTCTGGACATTCCTTGCAATTAATATGGCCTCATGTCTGAGTTCTAACCAATGGACTGTGAGCAGATATGAGGTACACTTCCAGGGATGGCCCATTATAAACTTCCCAAGTACACACTTAAGTGACCTCTTCCCTTCTGGCCAACTGGGATAGACGTGACCCCACAGTGACCTTGACTCCTACCAGTTGAGGATGGCAGAGGCTCCCTCAGTTTTTATCCCTGAAGGACAATGAGTAGCAGTGAATGAGCAGAGTCTGCCCACCAAGGACACACACAGGAGACTGTTACTCAAATGAGCAGGTCTGTGGTATTGCGGTACGTGCTGAGAGTCTAGGATCTATTGGTTACAAAAGCTAGCATTATCTAACTAGCAAAACTAAAGTGGCTGAAACAACAACCACTCGCCCTCACTTGCAATCACTACATATTCCTGTCCTTTGTAAAGAACATCTTTGTAAAATAGATGTAAGAAAATTGCAGCCTGAATTTAAAATCTGGCGTAAGACTCATATTCAGGCTACCCATAAATACGTTTTGTTTGCCACACATTCTATTTTATTTGAATTGGTTGCCAACATTTAATAAATGAGATTTGACACAAAAATTTGGATTTGGGGCTTGTGAAAAATTGGATGGTCTGGCCACCTTGGGCTTCATTCTCTTTTTTACTTAAGTCAGGCACCCCCAGACCCACATAGCCGGCTCTGGCTGTCTTCCCACTTCTATATCGCTTACTTGGCCTTTGACTGTCATTGACTTTGCCTACTGGATTATTATAAATAGCTGGGGATTTAAATGTATGCAACACCAGCTAGACTATATGATTAACACAATGTGGAGAGATTAACTATTTACATGTTATATCCTTGGCTTCTTTTGATGGAAATTATAAAAATAGCCAAATAAAATCCATTACTACATTTCTGATGTTATTGATGGGTATTCCCCCACTATGTCTTTCAATGCTCCCTATATGAATCCAACATAAACTCTCGTTTCAGAATTAACTCGATAGGAAATAAATAATAGCATGCCTTTGAATACCCCCCAATACCATAGGAATTATTGATCTAATTATTTTTCTATTTTGCTTTTGGCTGTTAAAAACATTAAAGCTATATTTCTGTTTCAACTATACTGTATAAGAAGTTTGGACTTATACACTCATATTCTATTTTTTCCCTGGTATTGCTACTTTGTTTCAATATATATGTTCTCTATTATGATTCTTCAGAGTGCTTTTTAAAAATTCAACTATTTCATAAATCCATTTCTTAGAAGCCATCTCAAATCCTTTGTGAAATTAGAGTATAAATAAATAAATATGGTTAAATTAAACATTATAGTTAATATTTAATAACAGTATAAAATTATATCAAGGGAACAGCTAAAGTTTAATACTCATAAAATACCAGAGTAAATCCAGTTGAGGTACAAATTCTTATTTCATTTTCATTTTGTTTCTTTCCCTTTTGAAAATAGGATAAAATTATAAATAAACAATCTTTTAGTATCTATTTTTGGATGATTTGCTATAAACTACAGAGACATGCTAAATTATGTGTTGTTATTTTGATTGTTTTCTTTTTCTTTTTTTTATTTCAGCATATTATGGGGGTACAAATGTTCAGGTTACCTATATTGCCCCCCCCTCCCCCCCCCCGTCAGAGCTTCAAGCATATCCATCCCCCAGGTGGTGCACATCACACTCATTATGTATGTATATACCCATCCCCTCCTCCCCCCTCCCATCTGCCCGATACCTAATAAATGTTATTCCTATATGTCCACTTAGGTGTTGATCAGTGAAACCAGTTTGCTGGTGAGTACATGTAGTGCTTATTTTTCCATTCTTGGGATACTTCACTTAGTAGAATGGGTTCCAACTCTATCCAGGAAAATACAAGAGATGTTATATCACCATTGTTTCTTATAGCTGAATAGTGCTCTATGGTATACGTATACCACATTTTATTAATCTACTCGTGTATTGATGGGCACTTGGGTTGTTTCCACAGTTTTGCAATTGTGAATTGTGCTGCTATAAACATTCGAGTGCAGATGTCTTTTTTATAGAATGGCTTTTGTTCTTTTGGGTAGATGCCCAGTAGTGGAATTGCTGGATCAAATGGTAGATCCACTGGTATCGCTTTAAGTTATCTCCATATTGCTTTCCACAGAGGTTGAACTAGTTTGCAGTCCCACCAGCAGTATAGGAGTGTTCCTCTTTCCCCGAATCCACTTGAACATTTATTGTTTTGGGACTTTTTAATAAAGGCCATTCTCACTGGAGATAAGTGATATCTCATTATGGTTTTGATTTGAATTTCCCTGATGATTAGAGATGTTGAGCATTTTTTCATATGTTTGTTGGCCATTATTCTGTCTTCTTTTGAGAAGTTTCTGTTCATGTCCTTTGCCCACTTTTTGATAGGGTTTGATTTTTCTTTGCTGATTTTCCTGAGTTCTAAATAGATTCTAATTATCAGCCCTTTATTGGACGTGTAGCTTGTAAAAATTTTCTCCCATTCTGTGGGTTGTCTGTTTGCTCTCGTGACAGTTTCTTTGGCTGTGCAGAAGCTTTTTAGTTTGACCAAGTTCCATTTATTTATTTTTGTTGCTGCTGTGATTGCCTTTGGGGTCTTCTTCATAAATTCTTTGCCTAGGCCAATGTCTAAGAGAGTATTTCCAATGTTTTCCTCTAGAATTCTAATAGTTTCACACCTTAGGTTTCAGTCTGTTACCCAGTGTGAGTTGATTTTTGTGAAAGGTGAAAGGTGTGGGTTTTGTTTCAGTCTTCTACATTGGCTATCCATTTTTCCCCAGCACCATTTATTAAATAAGGCTTCTTTTGCCCAGTGTATGTTTTGTCTACTTTGTCAAAGATTAGATGGCTATATGACGATGGTTTTATATCTGGGTTCCTATTTTGCTTGTTTTTAAAAATTAACAATAAATGGCAAGTGTGGCACTTATACATTCTCTCATTACTTGTCTGTTTATTCAAGAAGGCATCTACTGAACACCTGCTTTGTGTCAAGAACTACGTGTGAATAAGGCCAAGTTCCAGAACTTGGGGAACTCAACCAAAGGAGGAGAACAGAGGCTAAAAGAGGGATCCATGGAATATGCACTAGATGGAGGGACAGCTGCCGAGGTGTGGGGAGAGGCCTGTCACCTGGTGAAGACGGGCAGGTGTTGAGGGTGAGCCGTGGCGAAGCAGATTGAAAGCCTGCTCTGCCGAGGGATGGAGGCCTGGACCTAGAGGATCTTTTACGAATCCCAAGACCTCAAAGCGGCGCAATCACTGGGTATCGACTGGCAGTAGAGGGCAGGGCAGGGCCAGGAGATGACACTGTGGCCCATGAGCAGCCAGTGAGGGCTTGGGGTAAGACTTCAGACTTATGCAACCGAATCTACAGGCCATGGAGCTGACTCCAGGAGAACAACTCAGGGCTGTTACGGACTCAGTTTATTACTTCCCTTATGATTCACTGATTAGTTTGGTATTGCACATTGCAGAAGGGATTCATTGTAGCTTGAAAAGATGGATGTATTGAACGAGAAGCCACTATAACAAGGGCTTGAAAGATGTGGTCAAGGGAATTTAAGGGCAAAGTAGTAAGACAGAACAAGAGGGAAGGTTGGTTCACACAATTTGTGCCCTGATATAATCACTTGTTAGAGGCAAGGTACAAACTTGGCTCTAGCCTTCCTTACTAATGGTTATTAGTCAAAATAACCATTTAAAAAAACAAAAAGGGCATCTGTGGAGTAGAATCATGCTCAGTGCTTGGTGGAAGCACGACATTACTGGTGCAGAGACGCACACCCCTCAATAGAATAGTAAATGTCCTCAACAATTATCTGGCAGTAAACACAATGACAACCTTCATGGGACAGTTCCTTGTAAAATTCTCCCACACTAAGCCCTTAGCATTTTACCACTCCCCTCACCTGCCATTTAATAAAAGCAATTCTAGGACACCTGATGCAGTCTAGAAATTTGGCTTTCTGCTGCTGTCACTTTGTTCAGGAAGGATTTTAGACTAACTATCTGAAAGAAAAAATGGGCTATATTTTAGATAGTTCTCTGTTACATGCTTCCTTTCATCCCAGCTTTTTAAAGCTTAGCACTGAGCCCAAACACTGACTCCAGGTCAGCCCTGGAGTGGAGTGAATCTGGCTAGAAGTGGCCAGCTGGGCTGGGGCTAGAACTGATGTCTTTTGGGAATGCAGGGCCTGAAATCATACTTCCTGAATTGAAAGGCTGCCCACACTCATTCACTCCTCGCCAAACGATTGACTGACTGACTGATTCAACCCTTACTTACTGAATCTACTACTCAGGAGACACAGTGAACCAGACCTAGGCTTTGCCCTCAAGCAGCTTACAGTCTAACGGGGGATAGAGACAAAGGAACAGACAATTGAATGACAAGGAGATCGTTCTATGGGATGCTTAAGAAGACATTCACTTGGGGAAGACTGAGCTGAGAAAGCACTGACCTGACAGGATGTAAGATTCTCCTCAGAAGGTAATTTTGAGTCTCTGATTAATTAACTTCCTAGTATGGCTTAAAAAATACACAGGCAGCTAAAATGAGGTACCTTGTTCTATAAGATTATTAACCATAATCCCATAAAATCATGGGACAGTTACTGAAAAAGATAATTTCATTTTAGAATAACCTGCTAATAGATTTATTGAAGACTCAGTATGTGCCGGGCATGGTGCTAGGGCTCCACGTGTGCCACCTCACTTCACGGCTTCACGTCACCTCCAAAGAACCCTATCAGGCTAAGTAATGTCGTTAGCTTCTTTTGACAGATGAAGAGGAACAGAGGTTAAGTAACCTTTGAAATGTCATGGGCTGGGATGGCAGAGGCGAGGCTCAGGCCCGGAGCCCGGAGCCTGCCTCCCATCACTGTCTAACCCCAGCAGGACTTGGGCGGTGGCCTCGTAACATCCCCCCCCCCCCCCCCCGTGACTCACATCCACAGCTTCTCTCTGCAATGGAAGGGTATGCCTCTCCCTCATCACAAAGTCATTTTAATTATTAAGAGAATGAATAATAAAAGTATGACTTCTATTAGAGTCTTATAGTAAAGGGTAATTTCTGTGTGAACATTAATGGCTGGAGGTTTATATAGATGAATGCAGCTCTGGATCAAAGGGGAAAATACTGAGAACATTCCTACATTATTCCCATCTGAATTTTTTGACAAGTAGGTAGAGATTATAACAATGATCTATACTAGAAAATTTGGGCCTCTAAAATATGTATATTTTTTTGATAGGATGATGGTGGGAGATGTCCAAGCTTATCAAGTAAGAAGCTGAGATACAGTGTTTAAAGAAATGCATAGTTTGCTAATAGCCATCTACAAAAAAAGTTTACACCCTGTGTCCCACTAGGTCGCTTAACAAGGATCAGATACCTGCAGTGGTAGCTGGGGTGGCAGGAACTGGCCAAGGGTGGCTGCTCAGCTTAAATTTATTCATCATCTATAGAAAATGAGGACACAGGACTCAGACCTCATGAGAAAGGGGAAAACAGGTCTCCCAGATTCCAGCCAGTATCCAAGCTTGTGTGAAGTTACTGACTCCACTCACACTTTAGTTCCCTGCCCCTCAATTTGCCCCACTAGCAGATCCAACAACTAAGAGCAGTGGCTCCCAGAGCAATTTATTGTGCCTGGATTTTTGACAGAATAAAAAAGGTAATATGATCCTGGTGGGCCTCCAAAGTCTTATTTTGAATATTTCCTCATCAACGTGCTAGAGATTAATTATTTAAGCATGGCTTACTTGGTTCCATCTGATAATGGACCACAGAGAGTACTGATTCCAGCTTAGGAGCAACCTGCTGATGTGAAATGAGAGCTCAGACGCCCTCTCTTCCGAGCTCATGGAGAAGCTCGTCAGCAACCCTTGCCAATGGGATTTGAAAGCCTCTACTATTCTTCTCTGATTTTTGGCCTCCCCAATCATGCATGTGAAAGGTGAACCATGCAATAACCACACAAAGGGTTAAAATGAAGAGCTAAATAACCATCCAGTCCAGATAATCCAACCAAAGAAGGTGAGATGCAGAGAGGGGTTAATTTAAATCAACATATGCAATGAATATTTCCTTGATTTATCCCATGTGCAACCATTCAGTATCACCTGGTTCTGTTCGCAAGTAATCATTGAAGAATTTTCCATTTAAAATTTATCTGGCTCTAAAAGAATGGCCTACAGGAAAGTAATATCCCCATTCCTCATTGGCTCCAGGTAGAACTCTATTAGATCCTACTGCCAAAGTCTCTCAGGCTGATTAATTCTGCCATAGGGTCTGAGGAATACAATAAAGTTAAAAGATCATAAAAATAAATTTATCATCACAGCTGGCATCTGTGCATTAGCATGTATGTGCAGCAAAATTCTGCATTACAAATGAAGTCAAGCTTAAGAAGCAGGCGCCCTGGAGGCAAAACACCTACATATAAGTCTTTGCTACAACACCCGAGCTATTCGCTGTGAGCCAGCTCTTAGTGTCTTTGACTCTGACTTTCTTCGTCTAATTGAGGGGGAGGAGTAATAGCTACCTCATAGTATTGTTGTGAAATATAAATGACATCGTGTGGGTGGGAACATTTAGGAAGCTGTATATTGTTATGTGACTCTAAGGTGTTACTAATCACTGTCACTTCAGAGTAGTCATGACAAGCTTCAGGAATGAAGTGACGCTTCTATAGAACGTAGAAGTGTGGGTGTAGAGGAAGGCAAGAAGTTTGTCCCCTTTGACTAATCAGCTGACAAACCTGGATGGTGTGCTGCAGCCCCACGTCCTGGTACCGTGCCCAGGTTGCGCCTGGGGAGGTTTCCCAACACCAGGATTGCCAGGCCCTAGAGACCGCCATCCGTGGGAGGCCAGTCAGGGACAATGTTCTCACCAGAAAGTAAGGGTCCAGCTCCAGGGGTTTATTGTTTCTCAGATGTTACCCAGCAGCCAATCACCTGGAGGCCTTTTAAAAACACACATTGCTGGATCCTGTCCTCAGAGATTCTGATCCACGAGGTATGAAATGAGACCTCAAAATATACATTTCAAACAAGTCCCAGATTATGCTAATGCTTCTGGCCCAGGGGCCACAATTTGAGAACCACTAGGATAATGTAAGAATTATTACTTCTTAGTAATGAACAACTGAATCTAATTCTGATTAGCTTAAAGGAAAAGAGAATTTATTGGAAGGTTATTGGGTGGTTCCTAAAAGCCACAGAAACCAGATTTAGAGTAGACAGGATCTGGAGAAGTTCTAGTCCAGGTAGTATACACTCCTTCCCCATGATGCCTTGGGCATCAGTGGCAGAATGTGTCAGCTCCAACTGCCTATGCTCTCTCTCGAGAGGATAATTCACCTGAATTAAAACGCAGAGTCCCTGAAGAAAGCATCCACTTGGCGTAGGCCACATGCCCACTCCCCAGCTAGTAGCTGATAGTGCATTTTGAATTACAGGCCTTCCAAGACTGCACACGATTGGAGAGACGCAGTTGAAAAGGATATCTGGGCATTATTGCCACAGGTGCAGTAACAGACGCTCAGGCAGCCAAACCACCGGAACAAAACTCAACAAAACAGCCCACGTCCCTTTCATAGCAGGGAAAGATCCCTCCGCAGAGGGCTTGGAATTCTAGCAGGCTCTGCACATGGGCTAATTCGGAGCTCGTGTAGATTCTTAATTTAGAAAGCAAAATGGCAGTGTATGGCTTCTTCAGAGGAGGACAGCAAGGAGTCCCGCCACCCCCTGGGCAACCGCCGTGGTCCAGCGGTGCCTCTCCAGGCCCCGAGCCCTCGCCCTGCGCCGCAGGCCTGAGCGCGGCCTCTGAACTCAGGGACTTCCGTTTCCGGGGCAGACCCCTGCGCCCCAAGCTGAGTGCATGCTGTGGGCGTCACTCGGAAGATTCCCTCACACGAACGTTTTAACTTTTTAGTTTATTATGAAATATTAACGTTTCAAACATACAGGACAGTCCAGAGAATGATGGAACACTTGAGGGCCCACCACCGGTTATCCAGATGACCCTTTTTGAAATAATTTCATTGAATAATATAAAATTTTTGACCCTGGTCAGGTCTTGTGTGTAGCCAGAGGCCAAGAAATGGAATGGTGGCAGGGAAGGGGACGGGGCAGACCTCTGGACTGCTGCGGATAATCAGGTCACCAGCGGTGCTGGGGCAAACGGGGCTACGCAGGTACACCCTGAAATGCTAAACACCGGCGAGAATGGAGCCATCGTTTGGAAGGCATTAATTTTAAAAGGAATTTTTCCTTAAGATACTTAGTCCTAACTCAAGTTGCCCTAACATGAACAACTATCTCTAAGTGATTATAAACATTCACTTTAAATACTTGTTTTATCCCATGTATGTCTCGAAGTAGATACGTAATCACGTGGGAGTGATAAAAATGCCCGGGGCAACTTAGTCGGGGCACTGCCGTGTGCGTTGGGAAGAACAACCTTTTATAACTTTTTAAAAAAGTATAAGCTGTGTAAAGTTAATGAGATGAGATTTTAATCTTCAGAATACAAGCAAATGATAACTTTAAAATGTTAAGGCTTGTATCTTCTCTCCATTTCATAGCTATCGATTTAATTATACATTAATATGATTCAACTATTGAGTTTTAGATGAGTGAACTCTGAACGAAAGCAAGCCAAGACACTGTTGTTAATTTTCATGTTAAGACCATGTTTCGTTGAGATGCTCTTCTTACTTCACCTGAAATACGGGTTTCCCACCAACTATGCTTTCCTTCTCTGCTAATTTTTCCTTCCATTTTCACTCCAAGAGATGGTTTCCTTTTGTCCCTTGCATGTTATACCTTAAAAGCATCAGCCACAGATGAAAGGAATGCCTTTTGTTACTGGCAACTTTAAGGAATACAATCCTTTTTACAAAGTTATTTTCCCCGAGTGATAAAGTATGCTCCTATAAATGCCAAAATAATTTTATCTTTTAATTAGCCATTTTAACAGTTCATTTCAATGAAATCTGTACAAGGCATTGGCCAGACACTGTGGAGGAATAAGGGTAAAGAGACTTGCTCCCTGTCCCCTGGGAACTTGCAGTCTTGGAGAAGACATAGACCACATCAAATTACCCTTCTGTGGGGCACAGCGTGACAAGGGACCGGAGAGAGGTGCAGAGAAGTGCTGTGAAGGCCCAAGGAAGGAGGGTTGCTTCTGGGCTGACCGTCAGGGAGAACTGCCTGAAAGGAACAATCTTGATAAAGAATGGGAAAAATCTTGCAAACGCTATGGCAGGGACAGGTATTCCATGTGGAAAAGATCTATGAAGGAAGCCCCACCAGGGATGGCTGGTGCACTCGGGGGTCTCAGGCCAACATGGTCAGCATGATAAATGCCAGGATCAGGTTGCAATTTATTCTGGGATATTGGGTAACCATTTTCTCAGGCTAGGTAGGCTTTGGAACTGAGGAAATGACATGATCTGAGTAAAATTCAGCTCAATTCAGCAAAATGTATTGAGTGGTTACAGTGTACCCAACCCAGGATTGGTATAGTGGATTCAGAGACACATTCTTGGTGCTGCCCTCAATGACCTTAGAGTCTAGTGGAGAAGAGATGTCTAACTGGACAATATCAACAATGTGTAATATACTGAGCTCTGTTAAATGAAATAAGCAGGAGGCCAGTGGCCTGAGGCTGTCTCTGTACTTTGAGTTCCCACATAACAAATCACAACCTAATTTAGTATACAAACTGAAACCTAATTTAGGAGAATATTTTTTTGTAACAAATAGATGAGTTTCAGCCAATCACAGACAGCTTAGTGTCAGCCAATCACAGGCAGCCAACTGATCAGATCACACCCAAATAAGGCAAAGGCCTGGCTGTAGCCAATTAGGTAAATTCTCTACTTTGCATCATGTTTGGCCTATAAAAGCTCACTGTTCACACTGCTAGATAGAGGTCTCGGAATTGCTCTAGTTCTGAGTTCTGCCCAATTCATGAATTATTTTTTGCCCAAATAAACTTTGTTAAATTTAATTTATCTAAAGTGTTTTTTTAACAGCTCACATAGATGCATTTATGGGAGGTTATGGGAGCCCAGAGAAAGTAATCTGGGGCCTAAGGAGGAAGTTGGTTCTTATGTGAGTCTTGCAGAGAGAGAGGAGGTATTGCGGTGAAGAGGAGAGAGAAGGATATTCCAGTCCAAAACAACACTGTGACCAAAGTCACAGAGCATCGAACTATACTGGATGTGCAAAGAAAAACAGAGGCTCCACGTTACTAGTGGGTTCAGCATGAGGCAGAGAGAGGTGAGTGAGAGAGAAGACACACAATCATTCTCAGTAAACATTATTGTTAATAATGTTTTCATTTAAGCTTTTCTTGATGAATTGAAGCAAAACCTTGAAGAGTACACTGCCATATTGAAACCTGAGTGTTGGTCAATTATATATGAGAATCCTCAGTTATTGATATCAATACCCTAATACAAGGAAGCAATTCCAGTTCACACAAGGCTGAGACAGTCACAGAGTGGTATAGGAGCAGAATCCATAGAAACTAGGCAATGGAAGAAGACACCACAGGAATTGTCCTAAGGCACCAGCAACTATTTTTTTAAATCTTTTTTTTATGAAGAGATGCTAGAAGCTAATATCAGAAGCTTAGTGAATACATCTGCTCTCCTTAAAAAATTTGGAGCCCAAACCCCCCTCCATGTGAATGGCTGTAGGTATCAATCTGTCATGAAAGGACAGCCTTTGACAATGGTAATTATTTGACACCCTCAGGAGCAAGCCAAGGGAGAGGATCCGCAACAGAATACTGGGCCAATGAGCCACATTTCTGTCTGAACACGCCACAGTGCCACAAGTGCAGCCCTTAGTCATTCAGCATTGATTGATTGAGCATAGAAGGCCAAAAGAAGATTCTGAATTTAGAGTTAAAATCTCTGCTAACCGCCAAAGCAGATTAGCTTTTTTCTTCTCCAGCACAAAAATGAAGCAGTTACCAAGATTTTACTCAACTCTACTTATTTCCAACCCCAGAGAGATGGTCACCAGAATTTATTATTTTGCAGCCTTTTCTGCAGGTCGTCTGGACTGCAGCTGCTTAGCTTTCAGGTCTGTCTGAGGAGCTCGGCGGTGTTAAGGTTGGCCATTAGCATGGCTGGCCAGTGTCCTTAACCAAGAAGTCATCACAGAGCAGCCAGAATGTAGGTGGAGGAGATGACTGAAAGGAAAGGAGGCAAGTCTTTGAGGAGATGCCAAAGGCATTAGAGTTGTTCGGATCCTTTGGAAGGGTCTGTGGTGGGGTGACTGCTTTATGGGTGTGAATAACAAACAAAGGCATTTTGGCAGGAGATGCTTATAAGTTGTTCTCTGAATAAACATAGGCAAACATTTAAACGAAATTTGCCCTAGAAATTCCTATGTCTCTCTCAGGGGGGTATTTGCAGGGGAAAATGAAAAATTATGTATTCTGATTGGTTTATATGGCCATTTCTCTAAAAATCACAAGACAGGAGCAGAATGAATATATATGTATATATTCATATATATATATATATTCATATACACAGACACACACACAAACAGTGCTGTTCAAAGTGTGGCCCAAAGACTAGCAGCATCAGCATCACCTGAAGTGCAAGGAATCACCTAGAAGTGCAAGTCCCCAGGCCCAACCAACGCATGCGAGAAACAGGTATCTGGGCAATTTGTTTTAAGAAGCTTTCCAGGCGATTCGCACATACAGAGAAGTTTAGGAAGCACTGCTCTAGACTTGATTGGATGTGTCAATAATTGACTCATCTCTCTACATCCATCTGCTCACTAAACTAGCCTGGCTTCTTTTCTACCTTTAGTTGCAATTCTCTTATCCTGATAGTACCTAATTAGACCATGTGATTATATATAAGAGCTCAGTTTGTAATTTTTATCATCAGCAAAAAAATTAGAATTTTATTTTTGGAAAACAGTTCTATAGGGGTAGTAAAAGTACTCATACGGTGTGCAACAGACAAATATCATTTATAACTTATGGTAAATATTTCATTTCCAGGATAACAATGATATAAATAAAGGAATGAAACAAGGTGGAAAACACTTACATGGGCTATAAGTTGCTCCTGGGAAGCTTTTACTTCAGCTTGTAATTTCTCAATACACTGAAAATGAGAAAAGTTTAGAAACCAAGTGCGTAACTCTTCCTTTTACATATTCAAAGTATTCCAAATATAAATATGTACCAGTTCTCAAGTCTTGTATATTATCTCAGCTAGATTTTTTTGAAAATCATCATTGGAGAAAT
The DNA here is from genome assembly GCF_040939455.1 of Microcebus murinus. Lineage (NCBI taxonomy): Eukaryota > Metazoa > Chordata > Mammalia > Primates > Cheirogaleidae > Microcebus > Microcebus murinus. Next base: position 97,985,747 of record NC_134114.1, on the reverse strand, counting down.
CATCCCTCTTGTCCCTATTCCTTTTCCATTCTATGGAAGAGCCCAAAGACAAAACACACAGACATGTTAAGAACTAGGAAATGCTTAGGAAAAATAATGTTGAATTGATGTGCTACAGTTAATGCTAATACTCCCTATATCATACCTATATATACACCTTCACATAAAAACATATTCATATATTCCAGAGGCAGATGCAAACCCTTGGGGTTAAATAAGAGGTAAATTTATATAATGATTTACACACACACACAATGTCCAGAAATTTAGAGATTAGTTATTTCTTATTAAAAAATGCCAAATGTTGCGATCCACTTGTTTCACTACACAGAAAGAAACTATTCTTTGATTAGGTTCAACTTTGACAACTAAGAAACATTTGTACAGTTAATACCATTTATAAAATAAATAAAATATTCAGCTAATGTCATTCAAAAGGATACATGTCAAACAAACTTTAAAACTACTAGTAACAAAATTAATTTCTATATGTCAATATTTACCAGGGAAGAAAATTACTTTTAGCAAATACAAAACATTGTTATTTATCCTTATGAACTTAAATATGAGCTTCCAACCCAGCCAGAAATGGCTTTGTAGAGCTGTCAGTTTATATAAGGTTAGGTAACTTTTGAAGTAAAGATAATTTCTCTTCTGCAACATACCTGGTCTTTCACCAGAACCATTTTTTCATACGCTTCCTCGCTGGCTTCCTTGTGGACCATAGTCTCTAGTTTTTCCTCGAGCAAGGACACTTGTCTAAGCAGTTTTGATTTTGTTCCATCAGAGACTGCAAGCTAAAGACATTTTCTTATCAAGGTATGCAAGTACAGTGATATTTTAAAAGCTCTACAGTATCTATTAAATATGAAAATAGCTTCTGGAATATTCATCATAGATGACAAATGATTAGCATAGCAAAAGAAGAAAATAACATTGATTTCATTTATTTTTAATAATTAAGATCTTTCTGGCCAAGAGATGAGACCACATAGTTACAATGGGCCTCAACACTGATCTTCACTGCGTTTCAAGACTGAACTTTATTTGTACAGCTGAGTTGGACACCCGTATTGTGGTTTACATGTGGTTCTTGAAACTTAACTCTTGGGGGCTACAGCTCTCTAGAAAGAGTGGGCATTCTGACTCCCTTGAATGTTCACCATACAAGCAGCAGGGTACACAGAACTAAAGGGAAATGTAGGAGTTTCAAGTCTGATCAAAGGCAGATTCTATGCTAAGCCACAACCAAAAAATTACTAGCAGTGGCTTTGTCTTTGTTTGACTGCTTGTGGATTCCTCTTGAGGAAGTGGTAGTTTGATAGTCCCTACTCCCTTAATTCCCAAGGAGAGCCCCTGGCCTAGGTTCTCCTTTGACTCAGACAGCTTGTTGTGCTTTTTCTCCAGAGCTCAGTAACAATTCTGAAAGAGTCCCTGGAAAGGGACACGCAATTTTGTATTCATTGCAACTCCCAGTGTATCCTCTGAAGCATGTATTATCTCTAAGGATCTCTTTCATGTTACCCTGGGTGTTATTGCTAAGCACACTGTCTCATCTTGGAAAAATTTACCAAATGGGGAAGCATGAAGAGGTCGCTCTGTGTAGAAACAAGCACATCATGCATGCTGCCCATCACATATACCATGAGCCATCACACATGCCGCGTGCACTCCACAAGTACTGCCCCCATCCAGCCCTCCGCACGCTCATTCCCTGAAGGAACGTTCGCTTAGTCGGCACCCTCCGCAGCCACTGGTTATGTGCTGGGGCTTGCTCAAGCCCCACGAGCGGGCCAGCGGGCACGGACTCCTCGTGAACATTGGCTGTGCTTTGGCTGTCAGTGGCCTGGGAGACCCGTGGTGCTCCCATGGCACTAAGTGGTTTGGGGTTGGAGACTGGCGTCTCCGAGCACCCTTCCATTTCAGGAGAGACACAGGACAGTGCAATGGTTAAACACACAGACTCCTGAGTCAGACTCTTTGAGTAAAAATCTCAGTTTCACTATTTACTATCTGTGTGATTTAGGCAAGTTGCTCAGCCTCTCTGGGCTTGATTTTCTTATCTGTAAATGGCAGTGGGGATGGAAAGAATATGACTTCTTTCATGGTTTTATGGTTTGGTTTTGAGGATTATGTGAGTTTATACAAGAGGAGACACTTAGAACAATGCCTGGAACATACCAAGCTCCTAGTAGCTCTTATTATTCTTTTACCTTCTTCAGATAACAGCATCCTTCAGGGTTTTATCTAAGTACTTGTTGTTTATCAAATTGTAAAATGCAATATCTGAAGACATCATAACCCCTATGAGCCGTGTACCCTGAACCCAAACTGTATTTGGTTTGCTCACTTCCTGCAACCACTCAAATCTTCAGAGAATACCACTCTCTGTGTCTGAAATTTTCACTCTCCAATACGTTCTCTCTCAATCAAGCCCATTTTGTTCCCATATCCTGTCCGACCTGTAATCTATCCAGTCACCATTGTATTTCTCTTAAATCTACCTTCCATTATTTTCAGGTCTTTATTCATTCACTCCACAGATAACCATTTATTCACTCATTTGTTAAAGAAATAAGTTGGACATTTATTATATGTAAGAATTTGGACATAGAAAATGAAACTAATAATGTTTGTATCCTCAACAAACTTATACTTTAGCCAGAAAGTCAGACAATTTAAAAACAGCTATTATATAATATGAAATTTTATAGATGAATAAATAATATTAATAATAATTAACATGTATTGGGCATCTACTATATAGCAGACACTCTGCAGAGCCTTTTGTTTTAAAATTTATTCCAGTATCTTCGTTTATTTTCAAAACACCTTGAGAGGTTCATGCTATTATTTTTCCCATTTTGCAAATAAAGAAATTGAGTTTCAACAGGGTTATATAACTTGCCCAAGGACATAGCAAGTATTAAAGTGCTGAAACTCAAGTTTCGGTAGTAGACATTGGGTTTGACTCTCTAGATCCAAATTTGACCCCAGTTCAGAAGGAGGCCCTGGCAATCATGCCAATCCCATCCTCTTTGTTGCTGACTGGTTCAGGAATCAGGGCCTACACTTATCAAAGCCTGGTTTGTCTCTGGCAATATTATTATATAAGGAGATGTGGCCAAATTTGGGTCATCCACACTGCACAGAAGTGGAGTGTGACTTGGAGAAGATCTCTCTCACCTAACAGATGTGAAAGCTACTATAGCTCTCCTATAAACATCAGGAAAATCAGGCACATGATGAATCCATATTCAGAAAGGAAGAGTGGACCACAGAAAAAACTCGGGTTCTTGATGACACTGTTAAAGTGCTTTATCAACCAGTCTTCAAGCACACCCTACTTTGCAACTTATACTTACTAAACCAATCAGTTTCCTCATTTAAGGAGCTGAGTTTTCTATTACTTTCTGTCATAAGTGTTCTACTAATATACTGTCTAGTTCTAAGATTCCATGCTCTTGATGACCAGTGAGAAAAGTTTATGGAAAACAGCAAACTAACATTGATTTGGTAGCTACGCTACACCAGGCATTCTGTTGGCTGCTATGTATGTATTTTTACCTTATTAGATTGCTCAAAACCTTGCAAGTGGTTTTGTATGTATTTTTTATTGTCATTTTAAAGATTGAGGAGCTAGATGTTTTAATGGTGAATTAACTCGCATAGGATCTCACAGCTAACAAGAAGTGATTAGAGGCCGGGCGTGGTGGCTCACACCTGTAATCCTAGCACTTTGGGAGGCCGAGGCGGGCGGATTGCTCAAGGTCAGGAGTTCGAAACCAGCCTGAGCGAGACCCTGTCTCTACCAAAAATAGAAAGAAATTAATTGACCAACTAAAAATATATATACAAAAAATTAGCCGGGCATGGTGGTGCATGCCTGTAGTCCCAGCTACTCGGGAGGCTGAGACAGTGGGATCGCTGAGCCCAGGAGATTGAGGTTGCTGTGAGCCAGGCTGACGCCACGGCACTCACTCTAGCCTGGGCAACAAAGTGAGACTCTGTCTCAAAAAAAAAAAAAAAAAAGAAGAAGTGATTAGATTTGGATCTATTATACACTGGTCTGCCTTAGTCCCTGGATTTTATATCATACTCAAATTCTACCTCTGAGGGTCCCTCCAAGATAAAGGCTATGATGTCTCTCCCCTTATCATATGGACTTCAGTAATCTTTCTAAGCATGTTAACTTATATGCCTAAAGGAAACTTACTAATATTTTCTTTTTCCTAACACCTGAGAAATCTCTCTGTTCTGCCACCTTGCTTTCTTTTTGTATAGGTGCCAACCCATCTATTTACCCTTTTTTTGTAAGGAGTTTCTGACTGACTATTCCTTTGACTCAGCTATGTTTAGATTAGGTTTAGCTTAACTCTAAGAAACTCTGACATGGAGTCAGGAGATCTATGTTTTGTTCTTCTTTTTTTTTTTTTTTTTTATTTTGGCATATTATGGGGGTACAGATTTTAAGATTTCAATAAATGCCCATTTCCCCCCCTCCCCCCAAAAGTCTGAGTCTCCATCATGACCATCCCCCAGATGGTGCACATCTCACTCATTATGTATGTATATACCCGCCCCCCTCCCCCCTCCCACCTCCCCAATACCCTATTACTGTAGCACCTATGTGTCCATTTAGGTGCTACTAAGTTAATACCAGTTTGCTGGAGAATATATCTGGTGCTTGTTTTTCCATTCTTGGGATACTTCACTTAGTAGTATGGGTTCCAGCTCTAACCAGGAAAATATAAGATGTGCTATATCACCATTGTTTCTTAGAGCTGAATAGTACTCCATGGTATACATATACCACATTTTATTAATCCATTCTTGGATTGATGGGCACTTGGGCTGTTTCCACAGCCTTGCAATTATGAATTGTGCTGCTATAAACATTCGAGTGCAGGTGTCTTTTTTGTAGAGTGTCACTGGATCGTTTGGGTAGATGCCCAGCAATGGGATTGCTGGATCAAATGGTAGATTCACTTGTATCGCTTTAAGGTATCTCCATATTGCTTTCCACAGAGGTTGAACTAGTTTGCAGTCCCACCAGCAGTGTAGGAGTGTTCCTCTCTCTCCGCAACCACGCCAGCATTTATTGTTTGGAGATTTTTTGATAAAGGCCATTCTCACTGGGGTTAAGTGATATCTCATTGTGGTTTTGATTTGCATTTCCCTGATGATTAGAGATGTTGAGCATTTCTTCATATGTTTGTTGGCCATTCTTCTGTCTTCTTTAGAAAAATTTCTGTTCAAGTCCTTTGCCCACTTTTTAATGGGGTTATTTGATTTTTTCTTCCTGATTTTCGTGAGTTCTAAGTATATTCTAGTTATCAGTCCCTTATCGGATGCATAGGATGCAAAAATTTTTTCCCATTCTGTAGGTTGTCTGTTTACTTTCATGACTATTTCTTTGGCTGTGCAGAAGCTTTGTAGTTTGATCATGTCCCATTTATTTATTTTTGTTGCTGCTGTGATTGCCTTTGGGGACTTCTTCATAAACTCTTTGCCCAGGCCGATGTCTAGGAGAGTGTTTCCAACTTTTTCCTCTAGAGTTCTAATAGTTTCATATCTTAGGTTTAAGTCTGTTATCCAGCGTGAGTTGGTTTTTGTGAGAGGTGAAAGGTGTGGGTCCTGTTTTAGCCTTCTACAGGTGGCTATCCAGTTTTCCCAGCACCATTTATTGAAGAGAGATTCTTTTCCCCAGCGTATGTTTTTGTCTGCTTTGTCAAAGATGAGATGGCTATATGAGGATGGTTTTATATCAGGATTCTCACATCTGTTCCACTGGTCAATATTCCTGTTTTTGTGCCAATACCATATTGTTTTAATTACTACAGCTTTGTAGTATAGTTTGATATCTGGCATATTAATGCCTCCCATTTTGTTTTTGTTGCCTAGAATTGCTCTTGATATTCGGGGTCTTCTTTGGTTCCATACGAAGCGTAAAATTATTTTTTCTATATCTGTGAAGAATGCTGATGGGATTTTAATAGGTATTGCATTGAATCTGTAGATCAGTTTGGGTAGTATAGACATTTTGATGATATTGAGTCTGCCGATCCACGAACATGGTATGGATTTCCATCTGTTTACATCCTCTGCTATTTCCTTCCTCAGTGTTTCATAGTTCTCCCTGTAGAGGTCTTTTACCTCTTTGGTTAAATATATTCCTAGGTACTTTAATTTCTTTGTTGCTATTGTGAAGGGAATTGAGTCTTTGATTTGGTTTTCAATTAGATTGTTGTTGGCATATATGAATGCCTCTGATTTCTGTGTATTGATTTTGTATCCTGAGACTTTACTAAATTCATTGATCAGTTCCAGGAGTTTCTTGGTTGAATCCTTGGGGTTTTCTAGATACAATATCATATCATCGGCAAACAGTGAAAGTTTGATCTCTTCTGCCCCTATTTGGATACCTTTGATTCCATTTTCCTGTCTGATTGCTGTAGCCAAGACTTCCAGCACTATGTTGAACAGAAGTGGAGATAGTGGGCAGCCTTGTCTGGTTCCAGTTCTAAGTGGGAATGATTTCAGTCTTTCCCCATTCAGTATGATGTTGGCTATGGGTCTGTCATATATGGCTTGTATCATTTTTAGGTATGTCCCTTCTATGCCTATTTTCTTAAGTGTTCCTATCATGAAAGGGTGTTGAATTTTGTCAAAAGCTTTTTCTGCATCTATTGAAAGAATCATGTGGTCATTGTTTTTGCTTCTGTTTATGTGGTGAATTGCATTTATAGATTTACGTATGTTGAACCATCCCTGCATCCCTGGGATGAAGCCCACTTATTCGTGGTGGATTATTTCTTTGATAAGTGTCTGGATTCGGTTAGCTAAGATTTTGTTGAAAATTTTTGCATCTATATTCATTAAGGATATTGGTCTGTAGTTTTCTTTTTTTGTTGCATCCTTTCCTGGTTTTGGTATCAGAGTAATATTCGCTTCATAAAAGGTGTCGGGGAGGTTTCCGTTCTTCTCGATGTTGTGGAATAGTTTCTGCAAGATAGGTACTAGTTCTTCTTTGTAAGTATGGTAAAATTCAGGTGTGAAGCCATCTGGACCGGGACTTTTCTTTTTAGGGAGATTTTTAATTGCTGTTTCTATTTCAGCTGTTGAGATTGGTCTGTTCAGGGAATCTATTTCTTCCTGGTTGAGCCTAGGGAGGCTGTGTGTTTCTAGAAATTTGTCCATTTCCTCCACATTTTCCAGTTTGTGTGCATAAAGATTTTTGTAGTATTCATAAATTGTATCTTGTATCTCTTTGGGATCAGTTGTGATATCTCCTTTTTTATTCCTGATGGAGCTTATTAGAGATTTCTCTTTTCTGCTTTTCGTTAGCTTAGCCAGTGGTGTGTCAATTTTGTTTATTTTTTCAAAGAACCAACTTTTTGTTTTATTAATCTCCTGAATAGCTTTCCTGTTTTCAATTTCATTTAGTTCTGATTTGATCTTGTTGATTTCACTTCTTCTGCTGGGTTTGTGGTTGGTCTGTTCTTCTTTTTCCAGCTCTTTGAGTCGTTTCATTAGATAGTCTATTTGTGATCTTCTTGTCTTTTGGTTATAGGCATTTATGGAGATAAACTTTCCTCTCAGAACTGCTTTAGCTGTGTCCCAGAGGAGTTGATAACTTGTCTCTCCATTGTCATTTTCTTCATAGAAGTTTTTTATTTCCGTCTTGATTTCTTCATTTACGAAGTAATCATTTAGTAGGAGGTTGTTTAATTTCCACGTTTTTGTGTAGAAATGTGAGTTTCTGTTAGGGTTGATTTCTAGTTTTATTCCACTGTGATCTGAGAAGGTACATGGTATGATTTCTATTTTTTTAAATTTCTTGAGATTTTCTTTGTGTCCCAGGATATGGTCAATCTTAGAGAATGTCCCGTGAGCTGATGAGAAGAACGTATATTCAGTGGATTTGGGGTAGAATGTTCTGTAGATGTCTGTCAGACCCAATTGTTCTAGAGTTTTGTTTAAGTCCATTATTTCTTTATTAATTTTCTGTATGGAGGATCTGTCTCGTGCCGTCAGTGGGGTGTTGAAATCTCCGGCGATTATGGAGTTGCTATTAATCCATTTGCTTAGCTCCAGTAAGGTTTGCTTTATGAATCTGGGTGCACCTAAGTTGGGTGCATATATATTTAAAATTGTTACCTCTTCTTGTTGGACTGTGCCCTTCACCATTATATAATGACCCCCTTTGTCTTTTACTACTTTTGTTGGTTTAAAAACTAAATCGTCTGAAATTAGAACTGCCACACCAGCCTTCTTTTGGCTTCTATTTGCTTGAAATATTGATCTCCACCCTTTTATTTTTAGTCTATATGCATCCTTGCAGGTTAGATGTGTTTCCTGAAGACAGCATATACTTGGCCTATATTTTCTGATCCATTCAGCCAGCCTATGTCTCTTGAGTGGAGAGTTTAAGCCATTCACATTTATTGAGAGAACTGATAGGTAAGGTAGATTACTGATCATTCTGTTGGGTTGGATGTTGTTGCTATGATTTCTGTCTTGAGCCATTGTAATATCTGGCCTTTAATATCTTTGGGTTTTGGTTGTTTTTATATTCGTGGGTTATTATTATGATGTTCCGTGCATAACGCTGTTTTAAGTACTTCTTGTAGGGCTGGTCTTGTCTTGGTGAATTCTCTGAGCCTTTGCTTGTCTGAGAATGTTTTTATTTCTCCTTCATATATGAAGCTTAGTTTTGCAGGGAATAATATTCTAGGCTGGGCATTGTTTTGTTTCAAAAGAGTGAGAATGGGGCCCCAGTCCCTCCTTGCTTGTAAAGTCTCATTAGAGAAGTCTGATGTTATTCGAATTGGCTTTCCCTTGTATGTTACTTGCTTCTTTTGTCTTACAGCTCTTAGAAGGGCCTCTTTAGTTGATACTTTGGTCAGTCTGATGACTGCATGTCGTGACGTCTTCCTGTTTGCGTTAAATCTCCCAGGGGTCCTCTGAGCTTCTTGAACTTGTATATCAAGATTTTGAGCAAGGCCTGGGAAATTTTCCTCTACTATATCTTCAAACAGCTTGTCCAACCCTTGAGTGTTGTCTTCTTCCCCTTCCTGCAACCCTATGACCCTCACATTAGGTTTCTTCACATAATCCCACAGCTCTTGTAGGCTTTGCTCTTTTCTCTTGTTTCTCTGCTCTATTTCTGTGACTGATTTATTTAATTGGAGGGTGTTATCTTCAAGCTCTGAGATTCTTTCTTCTGTTTCATCTACCCTGTTCTTGAGACTTTCCACTGTATTTTGTAGTTCCTTGAATTGATTCTTCATTTCCAGGAGTTCGGCTACACTTTTCTTCAATGTGTCTATTTCTTTTCTCATATCCTGGAGATTTTTTGTGGTTTCTTGGTGTTGGTTATTGAGTTGTTGTTGCAGCTGGGTGAGTGTTCTTATGTTCCACATACGAAATTCCTCTTCTGTCATATTGGTTGCCTGATTTTGGTCGGTGTCCGTTTCTAGGGGGCTGGTGCTCCTCTTTGGGGGTGTGTTTTCCGTTTGGTTCTTCATATTTCCTGAGTTCTTTCGCTGATTTCTTCCCATGTCAATCAGTTGTAGTTTCTTTCCTTAGGTTATTGTTTGGGTATTCACACACCTTGTTTAGTTTCTGAGGCGTTAGGTGGTGCCTGTGGGTGAAATTGGACCACTCCCTGTATATTGAGTCAGTGAGTGCCGTGCAAAGGCTGTGCAAGATGCCGTCCCTGTCAGTAGGTGGCGTTTGCTTGGAGGAACAGGCTATGGTGTTGATTTTGAGTCCTGTTATCAGCTCTCGTTCTGGGCGGAGCTGGGTTGGGTAAGCCTGCCCTCAGGCCGTTAGCAGGGGTCAAAGTTCTGTTCTCTGCTTCCAGGGAGAGCTGTCAGGGCGGGGCTGGAATGATCCTGCTCAGCCAGAAAGTCTGGGTGTGGGGGTGGGGCTGTCTGAGACCCACAGTCTGCAGCAGGCCTGGCTTTTTTCCACCCTCCCCAACTCCGCAGCTACTCCTGGGCCTCTGCCAGCAGGCCAGACCACAAGCCACCAGGCCTCCCCGGACTGTGATGCCGGCGGGGAGGTTCCCTGCACAGGAACGCCACCTGGGTTGGGGGGACGGCCTCCTCCTGGGAGGAGGGTTGCCCTCTAGGACTCCGATCCGCCCCTAGAGGCACACAGACCTCAGTAGGCTGTTCACATATAACCCTTCTGTGCTCTGGGCAATGCTAGCCCTCGGTGCAGGGGATCTGGTCTGCAGGTCCGACCTTTGGGTCCCAGAGTTCAAACTGTATTCCCACCAGGGAGAGGATTTCCGGTCCTAATTCACCCACAGGGAGCCCAAGCTGGGTCTATGTCTCTCAGCCTCTGAGTCGGCACCGTTTTCCTGGGAACACGGTGCCAGCAGCACCTGGGAGGGCGGGCGGGGTCCCAAACGGGAAGGTCCCGTTCCCTGGAGGTGCCTCCGGCTGGTGGCTGTATTGTCTCTCTGGGCAGCCGCGGGTAGGGTCCGCGGAGGGGAGGAGGAGGCAATATGGCGCCTGCCGCGCGGCTCGGGTCCGTGCACACGGAGGTGCCCGGAGGAAGTTGGGAACCTGGTGCCACGTCTGCTACAGGCTCACCGTTGGCAGGCGGCGGCAGTCTCTGGGCTGATGTCCGCAGGTCTCCTCACCCGCTGGGGAGCCCACCAGCAGTCTCGAATGCAGGGGAGGGGAAACGGCAAATCCACCTACCCTTGCCGCTGGTCTCCGGGCTCTATGTTTTGTTCTTAACCACACACTCACTGATTCTATGACCCTGGTGCCCTAATAGGATTTTATTACGCTACTTTGCTATATTTTTATAGGTTAGTTCTCCAGTCATATGTATTCAAACTAGACTACAAATTCTTCAGAAGAATGGATGGAGAATTCTGTCAAAACTTGCAACAAGACACAATCAAATTGGTAAGGAGCAATCCTTGCTAGGCTTTTTCCATTTGTTCATTTTTTGGCCTATGATTCTTAATTCTCATATGCAACTTCACCTCAAAAGAAGTACAAAGGGACTTAATTTTTTTTCTTCTCATGTGCACATGTTGTGGCAAGAAATAATAATCCTGTTGGATTCCATTAAATAATAGTGAAACTGTTCATCAGCATAGGACAATTGGTATTTCCCGAGGCCCTTTGCAAATGGCCCATTGAACAAGCCCGGTAATCCCAAAGGAAAAAACAGAAAAGAAATGAGATTAAAATAAAAACTATACATCTGAGTTTTCTTTTTCTAAATTTGGGCCCCGCATAAAAGATTATATGCTCTACTGCTGAATCACAATATGCTAGCTGCCATCTTGAATTCACTCCATTGTGTTCATGGGGGTTTTGGAGCTTTTTAAAGTTTAATTATCAATTTGGGAAACCCTTAGGAATGTTGCCTAAATTCAAATTCAATTATGGGATAGGAAACAAGGCATCAATGTAAGTAGGAGGAAATCTAAGTTAGAAGCTGCAAGATGTAAAGTTGAACTTCAAGACTCTAGGGACCTTGGACATTGTTTCCTTTTTATTGCTTTTTTATTTATTTTTAAAATAAAAACTGCTTGGTTATACAGAGTAATTGTTTTGAAAGAGCATAAAAACAGAAAGCCTAGTCTCACTTTGCATCAGGTATTTGCTTACAAAAAAGGGACTAGGAATGCATCTATTCTTTAAATGATCAATTTTTGTATATCCTACTTAGTTACCTTTGCTGAAACTTATGGGTCACATGATGTTGGGAAGCTAATATTCTATCTCTGATACCTTGGGAAGACTAGGCCTCTATCCTTTTCCCTCACGGTCCTAAAAAGTTTGGAAAGATAAGGTTGTTTTGAAAGCATGAACAATGTTCATCTTAAGAATTGTGTTGGCCAGGCGCCTGTAATTCTAGCACTCTGGGAGGCTGAGGCGGGCAGATCGCTCAAGGTCAGGAGTTAGAAACCAGCCTGAGCAAAGTGAGACCCCTGTCTCTACTAAAAATAGAAAGAAATTAATTTGCCAACTAAAAATATATATAGAAAAAATTATCCGGACATGGTGGCACATGCCTGTAGTCCCAGCTACTTGGAAGGCTGAGGCAGTAAGAGCCCATGAGCCAAGGAGTTTGAGGTTGCTGTGAGCTAGGATCATGCCATGGCACTCTAGCTTAGGCAACAAAATGAGACTCTGTCTCAAAAAAAAAAAAAAAAAAAAAAGAATTGTGTAAAGCAAAATAACAACTTTTATATTATACATTTGAGGCTGTGTAAATATACTCAGAAAATTCAACTTTCAATATTTACCCAATGTTGAACAAAAGGACACTATAAAGATATTGCAATACTTTAAAAGTCAAAGAAAGATAAACTGTATCTATTGTACCATATCGATAAAATCAAGAAAGGGTAATGATATATGTTTTTCGAATCATATTTAACTAATAGTTAAAATAAAATGACTTGCACATCACAGAAGATGACATTGTAGGAAGCCTCAGAAATTGGTCCTGCCACAAAAATAACCATTGAGCTGGAAAGAATTGTCAGAATCAACCATTTCAGAACTCTGGAGTACAGTAGAATATATTCAGCTTCCAGAGAAGTGCTTGATGAATAAAGAGACTGATATAGAAGGAAATCTTTGTCAGGTCACTGGGTGATTACAAAAATAATGAAACAAAGGCTTCAGTGACCACACATGACAAGGAATACAGTCTTTGCAAAATTAGTTTTAAACAGTCACTAAAAAATGTATGACTATAGTCCTCAAAAAGCAACAAATAACAACAACAATTCTTGGGGAGGGGGAGGTATAATCTAATTTCCAGAGTTATGACATTACAATATTAAAAATATCCAGTTTTTAACAAAAGATTACAAGCCTTACAAAGTAAATATGACCCATTCACAAGAAAAAGAGGAATGAACAGAAATCATCCCTGAGGAAGCCCAGTGAGTAAAGTCTACACTTACTGGACAAAGACTTTAAATCAACTGTTCTGAATATGCTCAAAGAGGTAAAAGAAACCATGGGCAAAGAAGTAAAGGAAATCAGGAGAATAATGTATGAGCAAGTGGGGAATATCAATAAAGAAACTGAGACTGTGAAAAAGAATCAAGTAGAAATTGTGGAGTTGAAAATCACAACAGCTCAAATGAAAAATTCACTAGACGAGTTCAATGAACCTGGCATTTAAGCTGGCATATGAAGAATCAGCTAACTTGAAGATAGGTGTCCTTGTCAGTGCAGGCTGATATAACAAAATATACCATAGACTGGGTGGCTGAACCAACAAACACTTATTTTTCACTGTTCTGGAAGAGATAAGTCTGATTTTAGGGTGTCAGCATGGTTGGCTACTGGTGAAGGCCCTCTTCCTGGATTATAAATGGCTGCCTTCTTGTTCTATTGTCAAATGGCAGACGGAGCTAGAACTCTGGTCTCTTTTTCTTATAAGGACACTAATCCCATTATGGGGACTCCACCCTCATGACCTTATCTAAACCTAATTACCTGAAAGCCTCCACCTCCAAATGCCATTACATTGAAAATTAGGACTTATGGATTTGGGGCAACACAACAATTCAGTTTATAACATTCTACTCCTGGCCCCCAAATTCATGTCCTTCTCACATGAAAATTTATGTGACCCCATCAACCTCCATCTTAACTTTTTCCAGTATCCACTTTAAAGTCTAAAGTTCAAAGTCTTACCTAATCATTAGTATCATCTAAATCAGATATGAGTAAGATTCAAGATATAATTCGTTCTGAAGTAAAATTTCTCTCCAGCTGTGAATCTGTGAAACTCAAATAAGTTATATGCTTTTAGGTGATATCACCAAGATGGCAGAATAGAAGGTAACCTGCTCATATTCTCCCATAACAATAGGAATTCTACATATAGATGCAGTCAAAAATCTCTACACAGGAGCCTCAGGATTCAGGTAGGATTTTGGGAAAGCCTGATGGAGCCCAAGACCTAGGAGGGTCATTGTTGAGAGTATAGACTAATACCCAGTTGGCTAATCTGCCCTGCTGAGCTTGTTTCTGTGTTCAAGCCCAGAAATGGCTCAGTTCCTCAAGGGGCTTGGCTACAGCCTCATTTGGCCTTGAGCCTGCAAACAAAACCATCTGCCAACGGGTCCAGAAGGAATTGTGCACACTAATGCCTTGGCAGAAAGACTCAACTGCCCCCTGACATCAGTCTCAGTAGTGAACTTGAAAGTTCCCCTCCAGTGCTGCTCTAGCCTTACTCAGCTGAGGTCCCAGCTTAGAGCTGCTGAGACAAGCACCCAGATGGAGACTTGCCCATATCTTACAGCCCAGGGAGTCTGAGCCTCCTTGATGGGCTTGCCACAGGGATCCCACCCCACAGAAGATCCCAATAAGGCCAAATCTCAGCCCCAGCCTCTCCCACTGCAGTTGGGGACCTATCCCATTTGTATCGAAATCTGCTGGTAGATGCATACCTGTCGGAGCCAATGAGACAGGCTCCCTAGCCCTGGCCCCACAGCAGATTCTGACGGGGCCCAGTCTCAGCTAGAGCCCTTTCTGCTGCAGTCAGGGAGTTATCCTGTCTGTGCAGGGACCTATTGGGAGCTATGAACCCTGTGAGCCAATGAGACGGGGCTCTTTAGCCTCTATCCCATAGTAGATCTTGAGGGAGCACAGTCTCAGCTCTGGACCCTCCTGCTGCAGTCAGGGAACTAACCTATTTGTGCAGGAACTTCCTTGGTGACATGCACCCCTCTGAGCCAAGACTGGGCTCTCCAGCCTCTGTCTCACAGCAGATTCCAGGGGGTCCCAGTCTCAGCTCCAGACCCTTCTGCTGTAGTTGGGGAATTATCCTGTCTGTGCAGGAACCTGTTGGGACATGGTGCCAGTCTGAGCCAACATGACAGGCATGCCAGTCTCTATCCCACAGAGAATCCCAGCAAGAGCCTCTCCTATTGTAGTCAAGGAACTACCCAATTGTGTAGTGACCTGCTGAGTGATGTACACCCATCTGAGCCAATGATACAGGCCCACGGCCTCTCTCCCACAGCAGGCTCTGAAAGGGCTCAGTCTGGAATTCAGCCCCTCTTGCTGTAGTCAGGGACCCATCCTGCCTGTGCAGAGACCGGCTGGAAGGCATGCCCGCCTGGGCCATGGGGACAGTCTTTGGACTCAGGTGCCTGGAAAGTGTTCCCACATAGCCCCAATACTTTCCTTGAGTCTTCCTCAAGGCCAGCTGGGCCAGAAAGCAGCATCAACCTCAGAGCCCTCGAGAGACTCATGGCAAGCCTGGGCTTAGAGCATCTTCTAGTACTGAGATGACGGAAGTGGTCAGGCTCAAGGAACAAAATAGTTAGTCAGCTTAGAATCCCTAGAAGGCCCTCTGAAGAAGGACAGACACAAACAAAGGGCATCCAAATTGAAAAGGAAGAAACCAAATTATCCTTGTTTGCAGATGATATAATCTTACATTTAGAAAAACCTGAAGACTCCACCAAAAATATCTTAGAACTGATAAATGAACTTAATAATGTTGCAGTAGTATTTCTATATGCAAACAGCAATCAATTTGAAAAAGAAATCAGGAAAACAATCTATTTACAATAACTACAAAAGAAATAAAGAAATGAAACACCTAGGAATAAATTTAACCAAAGAAGTGAAAGATCTTTACAAAAAAATTATAAAACATTGTTGAAAGAAATTAAAGAGGAAACAAGATGAAAAGATATCCCATGCTCATGGATTGGAAGAATTAATATTATTAAAATATCTACACTAATTAAAGTGATATACAGATTCAATGCAATCCCTATCATAATATCAGTGACATTCTGCACAGTAATAGAAAAAAAAATAACCTTAAAATTTGTATGGAGGCACAAAAGACCCTGGAGAGCTAAAACAATCTTGAGCAAAAAGAATAAAACATCACACAACCTGATTTCAAGTTGTACTACAAACCTGTAGCTCTTATTCTGGCTTCCTTAAGATGAGGCAGATGAGTCAAGTAAGCAGGCTTGGGATTAGCTAGTTTGAAGATTTTCAGTGAATTCTGGGGAATAAGAGTTGCCCTTAGTTGTCTAGAAATGGTGGCTGAGTGTGAGAGCCTAACAGAGGAGATAACAGTGGTGTGCACAGTACTGGGAACGCACTAAATGCCACCAAACTGTATATTTTAAAATGGTTAATTGTGTGTTCTGTGAATTTTACCTCCATTAAAAAATAAATAAAATGACTTCCTACTTAGCGTTCAGGTTTATAAAATTGTTAGCATTATATCCATTCATTGAATGTTATTAGAAAAAAAATCACAAAATTGGATTGACTAGCTTCATTTTAAATTAATAAACACAATCTCAGATGGGTACTCAATACTGCCTTGAAATCAAAATACCATTATATTTTTCTCCTAATAAATTGGCTTTTCTCCTCTCTGAGATAACTATTTATTTCCCTTGACTTTCTTCTCAAATATCATTTCATATTTCCCTCTCTCTTCAAAATTTTGCCCCTACCCCTTACTCCAATTGACAATCTCATTAATAATTCACTGAAAAAATAGAAGCTGCCAGATGGCTACTCCATCAATGGCTAATATATTATACAAACCCTACTGCAGCAGACATTGCTAATTCATTTCCCAATAGTTGTTTCACCATTTACCCCTTGCTAACCAAAACCCAGCTTGGATTAGCTAATGGCCACCTATTTAGGGGCCTTGGCCTTGTCCAGCCCCAGAGCAGGAATCATGATTGAACTAAGCTGGCCATGTTGGTTTCCTTCCCAGATTTGAGAGATTGCTTTAGACATCGGCATGCAAGGGCTCAATTCTCTACTCAATACAGTAGGCGCCCCTGGAGCTTGAGGAGGATTTTACCAAATTTTTAAAAAGACACACTGGAGGAAGCACATCTCTTTTTATCAGGATGATGTTTTAACTGTATATAATGCTTGGAATTGCTGCTGATATCTTACAAGCATGACACGACAGCCAACATATTAAGGATGGTAGAGCAAAGGATGGATAGCATCTGTATCCTTGGTGACATTCTTGAGCCACTGAATTAACCAACTCTGAAAATGCCCTGCCTCCGGACTTACTATTACGTGAGATGACAGCTGGTTTCACTGTATTTCTTTAATTGGGTTTCCATTATTTGAAGAGGAAAGCATTCTTTTTTTTCTTTTATTTCATCATATTATGGAGGTACAAATACTGTTAGGGTTACAAATATTGCCCCTCCCCCCCTCCCCCCCATGTGTCCAATCCCCGGTGCTGTGCATCACACACGTTATGGAAGCACACACCGCTTTCCTCCTCCCACCTCCCGCCTGCCCACCACCCAATAAAAAGTTTGGGTTTTTTTTGACATTTTGGTTATATTGTATATCTTTGCCTCTCCCTAAGAAGGGTTAGAGTTATGCCCTTCCCCTCCAAAATGCTCGCCACATCCCTAAGATTGCCCCCGCCCCTGAATCCCTGGTGAGCATTGCCACCATTTGAAAACCATAGTTTTAATCAGTCAGTACCAATTTGATGATGAGTAGATGTGGGGTCCATTTTCCATGTCTTGTGTCGCCTCACTTTGGATAACGGGTTTAAGCTTAATCCAGGATAACATAAATGGTGCTAGCTCACCATCATTTCTTAGGATTGAGTAATATTCCATTGTGAGCATATACCACATTTTAATTATCCACTCATGAATTGATGGGCACTTGGGTTGTTTCCATGACCGTGCAATAGTGAATTGTGCTGCTATAAACATTCAGGTGCAGATGTCTTTTTTTTTATTTTTTATTTCAGCATATTATGGGGGTACAGATTTTAAGGTTTCAATAAATGCCCCTTCCCCCCTCCCCCCACAAGTCTGATTCTCCAGCATGACCATCCCTCATATGGTGCACATGTCACTCATTATGTATGTATATACCCGTCCCCTTCTCCTCTCCCCCCTCCCCAATACCCTATTACTGTAGTACCTATGTGTCCACTTAGGTGCTACTCAGCTAATACCAGTTTGCTGGTGAGTATATGTGGTGCTTGTTTTTCCATTCTTGGGACAGATGTCTTTATAATAGAATGTCCTATGCTCTTTTGGGTAGATGCCCAACAATGCTATTGCAGGGTCGAATGGTATTTCTATTTCTAGCTGTTTGAGGTATCTCCAAATTCTTTTCCACAAAGGTGGCACTAATTTGCAGTCCCACCAGCAGTGTAGGTGTGTTCCTGTCTCTCTGCATCCTCGCCAGCATTTGTTGTTTTGGGATTTTTTGATATAGGCCATTCTTACTGGGGTTAGGTGGTATCTCATTGTGATTTTGATTTGCATTTCTCTAAGAATTAGAGAAGTTGAGCGTTTCTTTATATGTTTTCAGGCCATTATTCTGTCTTCTTTGGAGAAGTTTCTTTTCATTTCTGTCGCCCATTTCTTGATGATATTGTTAGATTTTTTCTTGTTAATTCTTTTAAGTTCTAGATAGATTCTTGTTATTAGACCTTTATCAGAGGTGTAGAGAGCAAATATTTTCTCCCACTCTGTGGGTTGTCTATTTGCTCTACTGATGGTTCCCTTGGCTGTGCAGAAACTTTTTAATTTGATCAGATCCCATTTGTTTATTTTTGTTGCTGCAGTGATTGCCTTGGGGGTCTTCCTCAAAAATTCTTTGCCTAGGCCAATGTCTGATAGGGTTTTCCCAACATCTTCTTCCAGGATTCTTAAGGTTTCATGCCTTAAGTTTAATTCTGTTATCCATCTTGAGTGAATTTTTGTGAGAGGTGAGAGGTAGGGATCCTGATTTGCTCTTCTGCATGTAGCTAACCAGTTTTCCCAGCACCATTTATTGAAGAGAGATTCTTTTCCCCAATGTATATTTTTGTCAGCTTTATCAAAGATTAGATTACCGTATACTGATAGTTTCATCTCTGGTATCTCAGATCTATTCTAGATATCTATGCTTCTGTTCTTGTGCCAATACCAGGCTGATTTAACTATTATTGCTTTATAGTACAGCTTGAAGTCTGGAAGACTGATGCCTCCCAGTTTGTTCCTTTTATTTAAGATTGCTTTGGCTATACGAGGTTTTTTCTGGTTCCATGTGAAGTGAAGAATTATTTTTTCTAGATATCTATAAAGAATGCTGATGGTATTTTGATGGGGATTGCATTGATTCTGTAGATCACTTTAGGTAATATTGACATTTTAACTATATTGATTCTACCAATCCATGAACAAGGTAGATTTCTCCATCTGTTTAAATCTTCTGCAATTTCTTTTTTTAGTGTTTCGTAGTTCTACTTGTATAAATCTTTTGTATCTTTCGTTAAGAATACTCCTATATATTTAATTTTCTTTGGGGCTATAGTAAAGGGTATTGCATTTTTGATTTGAATTTCTGTTTGATGGATCTTGGCATATATGAATGCTTCTGACTTGTGTATATTGATTTTATAACCTGAAACTTTACCAAATTCGGTTATCAAGTCTAGGAGTCTCTTGGAAGAGTCCATGAGGTTTTCTAGGTATAATATCATATCATCGCCGAAGAGCGAGAGTTTGATTTCATCTGCCCCCACTTGAATGCCCTTAATACCCCTCTCTCCTGCCTGATTGCTATTGCTAGGACTTCAAGCACTATGTTGAATAGGAGAGGAGATAGTGGGCATCCTTCTCTAGCTCTGGATCGAAGGGGGAAAGATTTCAATTTTTCTCCATTTAGAATGATATTAGCAGTGGGTTTGTCATAGATGGATTTGATAAGTTTAAGGTGTGAGCCATCTATGCCTATTTTGTTAGGAGTTTTTATCATAAAGGTGTGTTGGACTTTGTTAAATGCTTTTTCTGCATCTATTGACAGAATCATATGGTCTTTGTTCTTGTTTTTATTTATGAGGTGAATTATATTTATAGACTTGCATATGTTGAACCATCCTTGCATCTCTGGAATAAAGCCCACCTGGTCATGGTGAATTATTTTTTTGATGTGCTGCTGAATTCTATTCGCTAAAATTTTATTTAGGATTTTTACATCTGTATTCATGAGGCATATTTGTCTGTAATTTTCTTTTTTTTGTTGTGTCCTTTCCTGGATTTAGTATCAAGGTGATATTGGCTTCGTAGAATGAGTTAGGAAGGATACCATCCTTCTCAATGGTGTGGAATGGTTTCTGTAGTATAGGTATGAGTTCATCTTTGTATGTTTGGTAGAACTCTGAAGTATAACCATCTGGCCCAGGACTTTTCCGTTTGGCCAGGTTTTTAATTACTGCTTCAATTTCTGAGCTCGAGATTGGTCTGTTTAGGAATTCTGTTGCCTCCTGCGTGATCTTAGGGAGGTTGTATGAATCCAAGAATTTGTCCATTTCATCTTCGTTCTGTAGTTTTGGGGCATATAGTTTTTTATAATAGTCAAATATAATGTTTTGTATTTCTTTGGTATCTGTTGTGATCTCTCCTTTTTCATTTCTTATTGAGTTTATTACAGTCCTTTCCCTTTTGGTCCTTGTCAATCTAGCAAGAGGGCCATCGATTTTGTTTATCTTTTCAAAAAACCAGCTTCTGGTTTTGTTGATTTTTAGTATAGGTCTTCTGTTCTCCATTTCATTCAGTTCTGCTTTGATCTTTGTTATTTCTTTTCTTCATTAGGATTGGAAATTGTTTGCTCTTCTTTTTCCAATTCCTTGAGCTTATTCATTAGGTTGTCAGTATCTTAACTTTCTGTTTTGGGGATGTGAGCGTTAATTGCTATTAGTTTGAGGAAAGCATTCTTACCAAACAAACAGAGAAGATACTCTTCTGACTATCAAAGGCTGGTCCTTCCACTTGGCTTTGAATCCCATCACCTCTATCTGTCACAAAGTCTTGCTTCCGTAATTATGCACCCCACACCCAATCTAGTTCTGCATTCCTATCTTACTCTTTCTGGAGGACCCATTCAGCATATTAACATGCCATAGTGATTTCTATGAATGAATGATGTCCATTGAACCTCCCTTGCCTTCCCTTTCACTATCATCCCATTTATTTGCTTCTTCTCCCAGACAAACTTCTTAAAATTATCACCTACCCCTACTGTTGTCTCTCTCTTACAATCTTATTCTTTTTTTAAAAGGCACAGAAAAAATGATTGGCTTGTATAACTGGGAAGTCAGAAGCAGTTCATTTACAATTAGATTCCACAAACTCAAATAGAATTATAGTATTCTGTCTCTTTCCATATCTATATCTTAGTGCTCCCTCCTATGTGTTGGCCTCATTAGCTCCCACTGTAGACAAGCTGTTTTCACACAGTGGGAAAAATGTCACCTACAGACTTTCAGTTTCATGGTGTCAATAGTAAGGCAATTCGTCTTTTAGTAAAAATTGAAAAAGAACTCTATTCGGCCCATCTTACTTATTCATGTGACTTCTGCACCAATTCTTATGGTCAAGAATGGGATATCATAATAGACTGAACCTATGTCACGTGCTTAAAGGTCAATCCCTCTAGAGGGAAAACTGTGATTCACAGTCACAGAATTATTATAAGATCAGAGTCAGAGAAAAAGCCATTCTCCAGATAAGGCAGACATAAAGACAGCAAACTACAGTCCACGTCCTGGGTGTTCCACACAATTACACATTATGCCCACACATGCATGCATTTCCCAGAACGCTCCTGCATGATATGGTGGGTGCCTCTATTCTGTGTCAATCCAAAAACACACTCACTGTCTCCCAAATGGAGACAAGCTTAAAAAGTCACATCAAGTTACTGAATTTAGCTCCACATTCAGATCTCTAAATTATGTGAGAAAATTCTCATGATATGGCACCTAAAACTACATTAAAAATGTGCCATCCCTAACACGCCCAATATATGGGAAAAACAGGACAGTCAGGGCGAGGGAAAGAACTTACAGCTTACAATTGTCACCAGCCATTGGAAATTCCCCATTCTATTGCTCAGAGATAGGAAAGCTTCACTGTCCTGGCAGTGCAGTGAGCAGAGCAGCCAAACTATTTTAATCTAGTTCTGACCTCTGGGAGCCTTGTTTGTCCTTTTCTTCCATGGCTACAGCCAACAAAAGAGGTAGGAGGAATTCTTTAGGTGGGAAATTGTACTGTTTTCCAGTTTCAGGTATGTCACCTATTTGTCAGAACCATTCTAGTTATGGTACAGAAGCCCAATGCAAATTGGCTTAGATTAAAAAGAGAATTGGCTGGGCACAGTGGCTCATGCCTATAATCCCAGTAGTTTGGGAGGCTGAGGCCAGAAGTTCAAGACCAGCATATACAACATAGACATACCCTGTTTCTACAAAAAAATGTATACCATGGAGTACTACTCAGCTATAAGAAACAATGGTGATTTAACACTTCTTGTATTTTCCTGGATAGAGCTGGAACCCATTCTACTAAGTGAAGTATCCCAAGAATGGAAAAATAAGAACCACATGTACTCCCCCGCAAATTGGTTTCACGAGGGGATGGGTATATACATACATAATGAGTGTGATGCACACCGTCTGGGGGACAGACACACTTGAAGCTCTGACTCGGGGGTGGGGAGGGGAGGCAAGACAACATACATAACCTAAACATTTGTATCCCCATAATATGCTGAAATAAAAAAATTAGCCGGGCATGTTGGCATGCACCTATAGTCCCAGCTACACAGGAGGCTGAGGCAGGAGGATCGCTTGAGCCCAGTAGTACAAGGCTGCAGTGAGCTATAATCATCCACTGCACTCCAGTGTGGGTGACAAAATGAGGCTCCATCTCTAAAAAGATGAAAGAAAGAAAGAAAAAGAAAAAGAAAGAAAGAAAGAAAGAAAGAAAGAAAGAAAGAAAGAAAGAAAGAAAGAAAGAAAGAAAGAGAAATTGGTTCATTGAACTAGTAGGAAGTAAAGGCATTCCTAGATTCTGAGTCTCAGATTTGTAGAAATCTTTCACTCTGCCACTGGCCCTGTGCTTGTTCCCCACGCCCTGCCCCCATGTCTCTCTCTACCTCTACCTCTATCTCTACCTCTGTCTCTACCTCTATCTCTACCTCTGTCTCTACCTCTATCTCTATCTCTGTCTCTACCTCTATCTCTGTCTCTATCTCTACCTCTACCTCTGTCTCTGTCTCTGTCTCTATCTCTACCTCTATCTCTATCTCTACCTCTACCTCTACCTCTGTCTCTATCTCTATCTCTATCTCTATCTCTATCTCTATCTCTATCTCTATCTCTGTGTCTCTCTCTCATTATGGAAAAATTTTCACAAGAGTTAGTTAGGAACAGGGTGCCCGGTAGTCCTAAATGGTATTCCTTTCCCAATCTCTCTTTCAATCTGGCTTCTGCCCTCCACAACTCTACTGAAACTGATCTTGTCAAAGTTACCTCTGATTTCCATTTAACCAAATGCAATGGAAAATTTGCTGGTCATCTTATCCATCTTATCCTCCCAGTAAAATATTACACATTTGAGCATCCCACGCCTCTTGAAACACTCTCCTCTTTTTGCTTCTAGGACACAATTGCCTCGATTTCTTCTTGATTCTAAGTTTTCTTGGCCGAATTTTCCTCCTCTTCTGATCTTCTAAATATTAAGATCTGGAGGTTTGATCCTAGGTCCTCCTCTCTGCCTTCTTTATACTCTTTCTCTAAGTAACTAGGTACCATGATTTAACACTAATCACATGTTGATGACTCCCAGTTTTTGAACATACAACCACTCAACTTCAGACTCATGTATATATCCAACAATCTACTTGATGTTCACTTCAGTGGATACTGGGCATCTCAGAATTAACATATTTGCAATGAACTCCTCATAATTTATTCCTTCCCCAAACTTCCCTCTTTCAGTAAACATTACTACCCAACTTTATGTTTAAGCCACAAAGATAAAACACTCTTTCCTCGCCATCTACCCAATCCATCACCGAGTACAAGTATTAAAACCATCCTATTAATTAACGTAAATTTTTGTTTGTCTTCTCTCATTGTCTATTCTCCTAGATTTTCTCCTCCATTACCCACACATGTATACTCAGCAATTAATATTGCAGAATAGATTTCCAGTGTCACTCAAAAACCACACAAAAACAAATTAAGGCTTGCCAAACCTTGTGGAGCTCATGCTACAGAGAGAGGAGGGACTTAATTTGAAAACAAAGCTTCCCTTGTGCTAAATGCTTTGCAAGCTGACTTGGATTAGCACCACAAACTATGCAATTTCCTGGCAACAAACAACAAAGGCAAGCACTTAAAAAAACTATGTCTTCCACCTATGGAATGGGCAGGAACACCTTTGTCTAAAGATACATTTAACTCACAGAACTGGTTTGGTCTCATTTCAGTTTTACAGCTAAAACAAACAACAAATTCCTCATTCTAACCCCAACCTAGACAAAACAGATTTTTATGTTTATTAGTATTTTTGCCTTTAACAAGTTATTTCCAGCCATTTCTAGGTTTATACACATCTTAAAATAGACCTCCAAGGGCCCAGCACTAGAGGCGCAGTTATCTACCTGTGTTAGTGCACTAGGCCGGCATAAGAGAATGCACCAAGTGAATGCCCTAAACCAGCGGTCCTCAGCCTTTTTGTGACCAGGGGCCGGTTTCATGGAAGACAGCTTTTCCACAGACGGGGAGGGGAGGCGGAGCTCAGGTGGTGACGCACTGCCTGGTTCCTAACAGGCCACTGGCCAGTACCGGGCCGTGGCCCAGGGGTTGGGGACCACAGGCGTAAACAATAGAAACGTATTGTCTGCCAGTTCTAGAGGCTACAAGTCCAAGACTAAGGTGTCTGCAGGGTTGGTTCCCTTAGAGGGTCATGAAGAAGAATCTAGGCCATGCCCCTCTCCTCGCTTCTGGTGCCTCGCTGGCAAGCTTGGGCATTCCTTGGCTTGTAGAAGCATCGGCCTGGTCCCTGCCTTCGTCTTCACATGGCTTTCTCCCTGTGTGAGTGTCTGTGTCCAAATTTCCACTCTTTATAAGGACACCAGTCATACTGGACTAGGGTGGGCCCCTACTCCAGTATGACCTCGTCTTAACTAATTACAACTGCAATGACCCTTTTTAAAAATGAAGTCATGTTCTGAGGTACTGAAAGCTAGAACTTTAACATGAATTTGGGGGGACATAAAATTCAACCCATAACACCCCCAAATTATTTGGGTGGGGGAAACCCAGACTAATAAAGGATTATTTAAACTCTAAGTGAAAATAAAAATATTTGCCAAAAGGTCAATCAATAATTGAAATATAAAGTTAGGGGTGCAGGCATAGGGATACCTGAGATTTCTTTAACCTCCCAAAAAGTTTTCTAGGCCTTATGAATAGATAAGAATACCAGAGAGAAATGAAGAGACTTGGAAAGGGTGAGGCAACCAATCACCGACTTGGATGTAAAGGTCAACAGTTGAATGTAAAAATCAAAAAGCAATAATATCAGGTTCTGAGAAATTAAAGTCAACTTATTGTTGGACATAAAGTATTTAACAAAAATAGAGCTACTGTTGCCAGGTATAATGCAGACAACTCTCAGTCCACAAACTTAAGTGTGCCAAACATATCACATTTTTTATTATCTGCAAATCCTATTTATTTCAATTCAAAGTCCCCACCTGGCAGCAGACAATCATTCTTGAGGATCTCCTCTCCCCAGAGCTGCTCACGCACCTGGGAGCCTTCTACATCCTCAGGACACTGGGAAGCCTCTTTGATCCCACCCCGGTCATTGCTCAGAAACCCCTTGTCCCCAAACAGAGGTCCTACAGGTGAGCTGGCACTGCGGCTGCACTGCAGGGGACTGGGGGCCGCTCCTGGGACGCAGCCAGTCCCTCTGAGCCTGGCGCGCTCTCAGAACACTGGCGGGGAACAGGCTCCGCGCTGGTGGGTCACAGAGCTGCCTCTCCACTCCTCGGGTGGGGGAAGCGCATTCTGCTGTCTTTTAGTTTCTCTCAGGGGTCCCCCTTTCTCTGAAGTCCCTATTTTAGTCTCTTTGATGGGTTTAGGGTTTGGGGAACAAAAATTAGCAACTTCAGGAAAACTCCCCTGAAGTTAGGAGATAGCGCCCCCTTTGATGGAATGAGGAAGGCAACAGTTCCCAGATTGAATTTTAAAACAGGAAGTTAATGTTCCCACGAGAATGGAATCACAATTCAACTGACTGCTTCTTTAGAGTATGGGTGGGTTCCAAAGAAAGCATAAAACACTCACGGAAAGGACACAGGAGTAAGAGATGGGGGAGAAGGGCCCACACACTCAGGGCCTCAGGATGACGCCACGGCCCTGGCGTGCTCGAGGGAACTGTTTGGGGAAACACGTTTGAGGGCAGCCAAGGTCAGTGAAGCCTCAGAGCCGTTTTTCCTGACACGGGACATGGGCACAGACACAGGTCACGAGGGACTCTGAAGTAAGAAGTAGAGGTCTTGAGTAGGATAGAACAGAAGAACCCACTGAAGTCCCAGGACCTGAAATTAAAATCCAGAGCAGATGAGAATTGCTCTTTTAGTTCTACTAGGTAAGGGTTTTCATCAGTTCCTGGGAGAGGAAGAAGTAGAAGTTGGTTTCATAACCCACTGCACATGCTCCGGGAGTTTCTCTATGTGCATTTACATGCTGCAGTCTGTGCCTTCAGTCGCCCCAACAAACGCCTTCCTGGCGCACACCAAGTTAAGGAGCGCTCCCTGGAGGCAGTTTTCCTTGACCGAGTAGATCGAACTGACTGTTGAACCCAAGATCCTGGTCTCCATCTTAGGCAGAATCGGAGAGCCGCCCTTCCTCACCTTCTCCTTCTTTACACAGTTCTGAAAAGGGCATATTTCTGCCTGGGTGTGCGATTAATTTAAAATGATCCTGTTAGAATTAGAAATGCAGTGCCCACACAGGGCACATGTGAGTGGGTTGGGGTTGTGAATACAAGCTGGAGAAGCTGAGGACAGGCAGTGGAGAGACTCAGTGCGGGGAAAGGACAACCCCGCTCCAGGGAACTTAGACCCACACATTCTGGGGGGGGGGATGAAAGAGAGGAGTCTCAGGACGAGAACAATCCTTTCATTCATGGCCTTGTGCAAGTATGAATAAGGAAACTTCATTTCATTGATTTCCTAATACTAATTGAAGGGTATTTTCTTTTCAATGACAGGGTGACCCTCTTTAGGGATTCTGTTTAGCATTTGCTATTTTGTTTATCAACCAAACTTATTTTAATTTACTATCCATTTTATGGAATGGTGGTTTCCATCATGATTCATGTTCTCCTTAAATCACACACTAGAGAGTCACTAAATCAGCAGTTCGCAAACTATTTATTCAGGACCTTTTTACACCCTTAAACATTATGGAGGACTTTAAAGAGCTTTTGTTCACGTGGGTTATATCTACTGATATTTACTATATTAGAAATTAAAACTTAGAAATTTTAAAAGTATTTCTATTAATCTGTTTAAAAATAATAATAAATCAGTATATTCTAACATAACATATTTCATTAAAAATAACTCATCTTTAAAACAAATAAAGCAAAAAGAAAGCTTAGTAAAAAGAGTGGTCTTGTTTACAATTTGGAAATCTCCTTAATGTTCAGCTTAATAGAGGACAGCTGAATTCTCACATCTGCTGCTGCATTCAGTCTGTCATGTATAATCTGGAAAATTCTTGTCTATTCATGAAAGATTGATACTAGAAAAGGTCGATAACATATTAGCATAATTATGCAAGTAGTTTTAACTCTGATGATTACCTGAAGGATGCCAGCTACCGCCGCTAGGAATTCCTGGACCACATTTTGAAAACCTCTGCACTAGACTTGCATTTGTGTAACTCCAACTTTATACATTAAGCTGTTCCTAAGGCTAATGAATGAGATTTTAATACACAAAGTGCATTGTCATCCACATTTTCTCCCTGAAACCCCAGGGACTGAAAAATGGGTAGAAGGAAAACCTATTTCTAGGAAAAGGGTTTAAGGGTCTGAAGTAATATCATAGGACTATAAGATTCAGAAGATCTAAATAAGGAAACCTAATATCATCCAAAACTTTGACAAAAAGTCCACAGCATACATGATAAATTGAGCCTGTATGGAAACTTCCCTAGAAACTAAATCATCTTTAACATCTAATGATTCGGATAAAAGACAGTTGAGTGACCACAGGTCACACAGTCATCTGAAACTTGTGATCAATCTGGAATCCTACTTTTCCCTCAGTTCTTAAACTTAATTGATCACCAAATCCAACTCATAAATATTTCTTGCTCTATTTTCTCTCCACCAATGATTTTGGGCTTTATCATTTCTAAACTGGATTTTCTCAGGCGCCTACACATTGGTATGTCTGGCTCTTGTCTCTCACACCTGTCCTCAGTAACCTCAGAGCTTTCTCTCCTGAACACAAATCTGAGCACACCTCATGCTAACCCTTCAATGTTCTCCATTGCCTACAGGCCACCTCCAAGCGTCACAGTGGAGAGAGCATGGGCTTTGAATCAGAGAGACAGGGGATGACCTTAACTTGGTCTGGGACTTCAGGGGAGTTATTGTCTGAGCTGCTTCCCCAGGACAAACGGTGTAGTGGGAGACAGACAGACAGACAGACAATTATTACTTGTGGCAGGTGAGAAGTGGAAGAGAGATTATGAAAGCACCTAGGAAAGATGTCTGACCCAAACTTGAAGGATAAGAAATGCATTTTGGAGGAAGTGGCATCTAACTGAAGTTCTGAAAAGGAGGAGTTTCTTGGGGTTTTTTGGATAATGAGAAAGGGAGTGAGATGAAGTAGTGGGAGCGGAGTGGGGAAGGTATAGGCAGATGCAGGGGTAAGGGTGTGCTAATTACAATTCGACTCTAAGGAGCAAGCCCTTTGTTTCTTTTTAGGTGACAAAGGTAAGAGCATGATACATGCAAGGAACTGAAAGTGGTATGGTAGTGGTGTGCGTGGAGGGACGTAAGTGACGCTGGAGAAACAAGTAGGTGGTCGGGTCATAAATGGCATTGTAAGATCTGGTAAGGAGCAGCGAGTTAATGTGGATGGTGAAAGGGGCCAATTTAGGGTTTAAAGCTGAGGGGACTGTGGGGTCTGTGTTGGAGAGTCTTCACTCTGCTCACAGTGCTGGGGAATCCTTAGACAAGGGCCACAGCGAAGGCGAGTCGGCAGAGGCTGCTGGAGGCGGTGACCTGGCCAAAGGCAATGATGATGCAGACGGAGAAAAGAAGATGGATGTAAGAACTACTTGGGAGTCCTTGTACACAGTGCTCAGCAATTGACTGGACTTGGGGGGTGAGGAAAAGGAAAGAATGAAAGCAGCACAGGGTGACTGCTGGCACCCATCACTCTCCTAAGGGATGTGAGAGAAGGAACAGGCTTGGGGCAGGATGCAGACGAGTGGAATTCTGGAGCAGTGCAGCTTGAGTTGACTGTGAGAATCTTGGTGGAGCTTCTCGGTAGGCAGTCAGACAGTCGGGTCTGGGCCAGGGAAGATCTGGACTGCTGATGAAGCCTGGATCCTCCTCAGCAGCTTGTGTTCCTGAAACCCAAACCACCGAGGGAGCACGCATAAAAGAAGCAGACAAAGGACTCCAAGCCCACAAAGGAGCTTCCATTATTTGCAAAACAGCATATGCAATTTTCCAGGACCGCTTGGAGAAATTCATGAGAAATAGACGGGAGTATCTAACAGAATGGCTAGCTAACAGTAAATATTTATTGAATGAATAAATGAATAATTGAACGAAAGCAAATACCTAACTTTATAACTTACATGTAGACATTAAGCGAAGTGAAAGTTAGTTTACCATCCCAGGGTAAATGCAGGTTAAGCCAATACAAAAAAGACACCTCCTGTTATCAACAGAGCCATGATTCTTAAGGGACAAGGCCTTTGCTTTTGCTAAGACAAGAAAGTCACATTTATTAGCACCCGGTCAGCTATTTAAAACTGACCTCTGTTTGATCTTGACATTTACAAGCAAAAGGAAGTATTTAGTTATGTAACAGCCCAGCAGTCCACACACCCCGGCTGCACCAACAGTAACAACAGAAGCTGATTTGTCACTGTGCCTCACTCTATTCAAAACAACACATCTCTTCACCAGCTTATTTTTTTCCCTCACATTCGCTGAGCCTCCTAATTTATGCCCCGAACCCAGTAACAGGGTGATGATTAACATCTGCTTAAATGGAGGCTGTTGATTTTTTTAAAAAGAGGGAACTCGTCTGCTGTGAAATCCACCGGGACAGTGGCCCGCTGAGGTCTTTGATGAAGGTCCTCGCGGAGGTTTCATGGTGGTGAGGAGCCCATTTCAGGTCAAACAGACTGCTTGTGATTTTATAGCATTAAAGTAGACTTCAAAATAGTTCAGAAAACAAAAACTCATTCACAAAAACTCATGATTTCAGATTGGCATGTCAGGCATAATTTCTGAGCATTTGCAGAAATGAATACTCCTACCAGGGCACATGACCTACTTCAAAAAAACCTGACATCAAGGGATCCACTGTTGCATTTAAACAATGAAAAAGAACGGCATTTTTGGACAATCTCAGTATGCATCTAATTATTTTTAGCCACTCAATACACATATTTGGTATCTAAAAATTTGCTTAAGATCTTTGTTCCTCCTATTTCTAACCTTAAAGAACATATAAATTGAGCACTAAGATATACTAAGAGGAAAATAATGGGAGTTTATTTTAGGGCCTTAGGCATAAAATGATTGACAATTTCTTGGTTATTAGATCAAACATAACATACTAGTTCTTGGTGGGTTTTTTTGTTTGTTTCTAATCCAACCTTTATAACAACACACATATATGCCTGAAGAATTGAAGGTAAACATAGCCAATTGGTTAAATCTTCTAAGAGAAAGTTAATTATCAGAATCCTCCTTTTTCTGTCACTATGAACTATTTCCTCCTTCCCTACCAGCTGCTATGAATATTTAAGTCCTATTTCATTGCTTGTGGCGCATTCTTATTATCTTATGGCCAAAGAAGTCTTTGGACACCCCATCTTGAAGAGAAAACCTGAGTCCCAAGAATCTTGAGCAAACTTAGGACAATAACTTGGCCTTAGCGTTCCTTGTTTGCTGTCAAAAACAAGAGTGGAACACACACACACACACACACACACACACACACACACACACTCACACACTCACACACTCACACACATCCGCACAACCACCAGCTTCTCAAGGATGAGAGTCCACTGGTTACTCCCGGGAGCCAGCTTCCCGGTGAGACCGAAGGTCCTGTGCAGTCCCACAGGCACCTTTCACCGTGGCCCCGCAAAGGACGCTTGGCACGTGTGAAGCTCTATTTATTTTCTGCGTTTGCTGCCTGTGTCCTCCCGCTGCAACGCGGCGCCGGAGCTGGGGGTCTCGCCAGTCCTGTTAACGCCTGCAGTCCCACTTCGCGGCACGGTGCCTGGCACATCGTGGGCCCTAAACGAGTATTTGTAAATGAAAGATTGAATGCTGTCCAACAAAATCCAAAAAAGAAAAAAACAAACTAAACTTGGCTGGCTCTTGATTCTGAGTAGGCTGCAAAGCCACCAGTGCTCCCAGCTGGTCCTTGCGATGGTCCGTTTGGGCCTGCAGGGGGCAGGTGCCAGGTGCCAATCGGAATTGATCCGTCTTTTCCAGAAGTAATGATTCTTTCCTTTGCCTTTTCTCCTCCTCTCAGATTCCCTTTAACTTTCCTGTTCATTTGGACAACATCCACATAACGCCATCTTTCTTCAAATCAAGACGACAGGTTGGCTGGGCACGGTGGCTCACGCCTGTAATCCTAGCTCTCTGAGAGGCCGAGGCGGGAGGATTGCTCGAGGTCAGGAGTTCAAAACCAGCCTGAGCGAGACCCCGTCTCTACTAAAAATAGAAAAGAAATTAATTGACCAACTAAAAATATATATAGAAAAAATTTAGCCGGGGATGGTGGCCCATCCCTGTAGTCCCAGCTACCCGGGAGGCTGAGGCAGGAGGATCGCTTGAGCCCAGGAGTTTGAGGTTGCTGTGAGCTAGGCTGTCGCCATGGCACTCACTCTAGCCTGGGCAACAAAGTGAGACTCTGTCTCAAAAAAAGATGACAGGTAATCTGTCCCCATCTCTTACACTCCAGGAGACTCTGACAGCGTGGGTGTCTCAGGGTGTGGCTCTCACTGTCTTCCGCTGACTTGAGACTTGGCTTTTTTTTCCGCAAACTGGAGCACAGGGTTCTCAGAACAATATTTTTTGTCATACTTCCCACATCTTTTCTACTTTAAAAAGGCATCCAGTTGCTGAAGTATCTTTACAGGGTATTGTCATTATGTCAGGGATTTGGAGAATTGAGAAACCAAATGAAGAAAACCTCACTTCAATTGTCTCAGTTTGAGATGCTGACGCAAGCATATCCCATATTTGTCTCTTTTTATATGAAGTACCCTAAGAACATAAATATCTTCCCAGGCACAAATCTGATGGCTAGGACTTCCAGGTGGCAGTACCTGCTAAATGTCACAGTTATAGACCAATGGAATAGAATCAAGAGTCCAGAAATAAACCAATGTATCTACGGCCAGTGGATTTTTGACAAGTATGTCAAGATCATTCAATGGTGAAGAATTGCCTCTTCAACAAATAGTTCTGGGAAAACTCCACCACATACAAAAGAACACTGAGGTTACCCAGACAATACACTGAACAATAATATGGTCAAGGGGTTGGCTAAGTGTGTCAGAGATTGCCATTTGCCAACCAAATATCCATTCTTCTCTTCTTAGTAAGAGAATCTCCACAGTCTCAGGAGTGGCGACATGCCTAGCTAAATACCTATCTTTCTCAGCCTTCTTACAAATAGAGCTGGCCAGTGACATATAAGAATTCATTAACTGAGGTTTCCAGAAAAGCTCTTAAAGGGCTGCTCAGCTGGCAGTCGCCCATTCTTGTCTTGCACTTGCCCTTGCTGGAGAGGTGAGCAGGCCGCGGCACCTGCAGCAGCACCTGGCCCCGAGGAAGGAAGCCATGCTTGTGGCAGAGAGACGAAGCTCAGCCCCCAAGGCTGGTGGAGCTCCCTGTCCTGGAAGTCCATGTCTAGACGTACTTTATGTGAGTGAAAACTGTCTACTTTGTCTTATTTGGGTTGTCTGTTTTATGCCCCCAAAGCAAAGAGTGATTCAGTCACTCCCGTGCAGCGGGGGCACAGGGCAAGGGTGAAGAGGAACCTCAGCCTGAAGGTCTGAATTAGTGTCTGGCACTCAGCTTAAACTAAATGGGAAATTGTTAGAAATGCAAATTCTTGACCCTATCCCAGATCTACTGCAGAAACTCTGGGAGTGGCACCCAGCAATCTGCCTAACAGGCCCCCTGAGTGCCAGTTTGAGAACCAAGGTAAATTCTTTTAGTTCAGTGCTGCATTGCAGGAACTTTCTGTTATGTGGCTTTAGCCTAAGACCACATGCTGTTTATAGGGGCTTTTGATTTTAAAATTGCTTGGGTTCTAATACTAGATTCACCATTTATTGACTCTATGACCTGAGGCTAATGACAATGTTTTTGAGTCTTATTGTCCTCAACAGTAAATGGGGAATATAATAACAGTGCCTCTTGTAGGGTTATTGTATGGATCCAATAAAATGTCTGCAAATCTAAGCACAGCACCTAGAACACTCTAGGTGCTTAATAAATGTTAGTTCCTCCACTTTCTATCCACCACTGACATACAATGCATTGCGGGGGTCTGGTCTCAGGCATGCATTCCTGTAGGGGGCAAACTTGGACACCCTCCTTCCCACTCCCTTTTCATGCTCTGTCTCCAGGATTGCCTCTGTTATTCTTCATGGTGGGGGAGACCCTCAGGCAGGGAGATCCCAGGGGTAAAAAGAAAGGAAAAGGAATTTTCTTTGCATGTGACTTAACTGGTCACGTTAGCTCTCAAGTGGGGATATAGGAATGCCCTATTACTAGTTTTATTCTGGGCCTTCGGAAATGTTGCATGTGCCCGACTGGCACATGAGCTACTACCAAGAAGTAAGAAAAATGCTCACACATGCTTTTTCCAAATATTGGGAAATGAAAATACCATGTTCTTCTCCATTGGAATGTCTCTGCATTTTGAGTATAACCAATAAACTTCTCTTTATGGAAGCAAAAGGGGGAAAAATACTCCAAAAGACCACCAAGGGGCCCCTTGCCATGGCTTGTCCCTGCCTCATCCCTACCTGGGAGAAACAATGGCTAGAAAAAAGGTCAAGTTCCCACCCAGCCTCCTGCCTCCCAGCCCTGGCATCAAAGTATAAAATCTCTTTCCCAGCTAGTGTTTATGGCACACTCACTATGTAAGTAATATTTTGTTAGGTACATTATCCCAGGATATCCAAAACTCTTTCTGACTATGTAGTTGTTCCTAGATTCACCTCCTTGGTGGGAGAATAACCACAGATCACCCTGCCCAATCCTCAGCTTGCCAAAGAAAATTCTGAAATGACCAGATACCAGTCCTGTTCATTAGTTCCCAGCTTGGGAAAAATTAAAAACTAGGCAGAAAGAACCCCAAGAGATGAAACAGGAACAAAAAAACAAGGTTAAAGAGCAAAAGTCCCATTACCAAATGACAAGCTGAGAAAGAATAGAATAGAAAGCTAGATGGTGGAAAAGCCAGTCAAATGAGGACAGGGGAGCTTGGGCAGTGGGTGGAGGGGCAGGGACAGGGTGCTATTCCTGATCAAGAGACTATAAGATCTCTTCTTGGAGAAGGACTGCTCTGTTATGATTTGGGCCATCTTTCAAATGTTTTGAGAGGTAAGATAAGGAAAGGAATTTCTTATACATACACCCATAGGTGAAAGAGAGAGAGAGAGAGAGAGAGAGAGAGAGACTTTTGTGATCAGTTGGGACTGTGATTAATTGATGTGGCTCAAGAAATGAAGGGAATCACACAGTTCTGTTATGACCACTGCTCGGAGTAGAGATAAATTGATATTTACTGAGAACCTACTGTCTTAATCCATTTGGGCTGCTATAACAAAATACCATAAACTAGGTAGCTTATAAGCATAGAAATTTAGTTCTCACAGTTCTAGAGGCTGGAAAGTCCAAGATCAAAGCAAGGGTGAGGGCCCACTTCCCGGTTCGATAGAAGAGGCAAGGGAGCTCCCCTGCACCTCTTTTGCAAGGACACCAATCCCACCCCCCCCCCAAAGGATCACCTGCAAATACCATCACACTGGGGATTAGGTTTCAACATATGCATTTGAGGGTAGCACAAACATTCAGACCATAGCACCTACCAAGAGGCAGATCTCTATCTCATTTTATCTACTCAACAGCCCTCCGAAACTAGCATGTCTATCCCCTTCTAGATAAGACAACTGTGGAAGGGGAGATGAAGTGAATTGCCAAAGGTCATAAAGCCGGCAATTAGTGGAGCAGGCTGGAGCCAGGAACCAGAACCCTGAGGAATGGGGGACACTTGAGGCCAAAGTTGCTACCAAAAGGAGTGTTTTCTCAGGAACTCTGCACTGGGAGCATCTGGAACCGTGCTTCATTGTGAAATTGTGAGTTTTCTTGACACTTTCTTAGAATCTGTCTCAGCACAAATTCTGCAGGGTCTATTTACTTGCGAATGGCCACAAACTGCAGTCCACCAGAGCCTCCATTTTTGTCCCCCATCGGCACTGATGAGAGAAGCCAGCACACATGGGAAAACTGCCTTTCATGGCCATCTCCAGATTTCTTTTTACTTTTCTTCTTTCTCTCACATTCTAAGAACTTTTCCTACCTTTCTTATGCATCCTTTTTCTTTATCTACTACCCAATTTCCAGGCATTTGACTTTCCTTCCACTGATCTTCACCTACGGGAAATATAATCAAGTATTTTCTTAAACAAAACTTGGTAATGTTTTGAGTTATTTATTATCACTCAGGATAAAAGTTAACTGCAAATTATCCTGATCTCATATTTCTTTTATTTTGACAATAGTGGCATGACTTCAGAGAAAGACAGAATAATTGTTAGCTAGGGTGAAGCCCAAAAAAGAATTCTGGTTGCTGTGCACCCTCACCAGGGGAGTGGCCACAATCTCCTTAACTCTTCACTATTTCTAATTTTTTTCTTTTTTCTAGTGGACCCTAGGGGAGACCTTGCTAACGGGGACCTGAGAAACATCCAGTTTGAGTAAACTGAGGCTCAGGACCAACAGGTGCAACAACTTCAGGCATCTATACTTTCCATTCTGAATTAATTCCATGTTCTTCTCTAAGAAGCAAAGCCAGGAGGTAATGATTTGGCTAACAGTGGGATTAACCCTTTTTGCAAAGCTAGATCCACTGGTTGACAATACTGTAAGCTTCCACTCCTTTGTTCCAGCACAAGTCTTTGTTGTTGCCCTTTCTTCTGCCCTCTCCACTTCATTCTACCCCAGTGGACCAGCCCATCTGGCCAGTGCTCAGCTGCATGGCTAATATACACAATTTGGGTTACCAGTGAAGGCCAGCTAGCATTCCCAACATCCTTGTGATAAATCCTAAATTAATGACATTTAAAAGAAGCCTTAATATGTATAGCAGGCAAACATACTCCTTCACACACACACACACATACACACACACACACACACACACACACACACACACACACACATGAGTAATCATGGTCTTTAACACCAAACACAGTATTTCTGCAATCCCTTAGTGGCACAGCCTGGTAAGGAAGACAGTGGCACCCAGTGGACAAAAGTTTGATTGTTTGAGACAGGTGTTCCATTCTGAAATATTCTCAAGAACATTCTTAAGAAATAACAATTGCTCCCCTTTCTCTGTCCTCTCATCTCATTTTTCAAGATGTCAATTTAAATTTTAAAATAGAGGACAAGGCACTGTTCTTACAGTTTTTATCTTTTGAAGGATTAGACTGGACTCAAAACATGAGGAAAGCAAAAACCTCAGGATTAAATCCTTTGAGAACACAGTGTCTGTGTTGGCCAACATGCCTCAACAATAACCAAGGAGACAGCCAAATCTAATACAATGTCCCACTTAATTAAAAATGTAAAATTGACAATCCCTACAATGTGCTTTTTGCACATCATACTCGCCTTGTCCTCAAACCACGACCAACTTCCAATTCAATTGATTTGGTTATGCAAATCTGGCAACTTCAAGAACTGTAGTATAGGACAATAACACACACAGACCCTGCAGCTTACTACTATAGTGCAGTTTATCTTGGAGTCATAAAAACGCCTATTTTCATTCCCTGCCTCTTCCAATGATTCTATTGTCCGTGACCCACTTGAGTAGAGAAGCCCTGGCTTTTGTGTCTCTCTCCCCAAAACATCTAACCAGCATCTTACCTATGGAAGGTACAAAGACATCGAGTGAAATGCAGTTTCTGTTTTATATATTTAATCTGCTAAACACTGAAAAAAACACATCTAATTATTTGGTGTTATATAATTGGATCATCCAGTTAAGAATCTTAAATATTAGGGGCTATTTGTACTGGGCAAAAATATTTTATAAGGAATACAAGGAATGGGCCTATTCGTGAGTGAACGGGACTTGGCTGAGTTAACTGGGAAAGCACGTTAAGCCATTCGATGACAGAATAAAGACATCTCAGTGCAGCCTAAAGTCAGCAGAGGTGACTAGTTAGTTCAAAACTAACTAGTTTGGAGGCTCTGAAATTCTTAGTTTCTTTATCCTTTGAAATGGTACCTCAAGTTCATCATTATGGTCTTTGTAATTCATAATTTTGCCACAGTTTGAGCCCTGTTTTTGTTTGTTTTAGAGAAAAAAAAAACCAGCCTGCAGCCTACTACCATGGCTTGAGAGGGAGATGGAGACTTTCCCAAAAGGGCAACACACTTTAATTAATTGACATAAGTCCCCTGGTGACCCCTTGTGTCAATCACATTTAGTCAGTAAACAACAAACAAACATGCCAAAGGGCTGCAGCTGTTTTAGTAAGCTAAAAAAAGAAATGAAGGCCACATCACAGGTTAATTATACTTCTTTTTCTCATAACACAGCACCTTTTCTCCCTAGTTTCTGCAAAAATTCCTATAAAACTCTGATGCAATTAGACTTTACTGCACAAAGACACTATCTTTATTATTAAAAAAATTAACATTAGTTTTTAAAAGTTTCTAAAATATATTCTCATCCAAATGTATCAGTCCATGAGAAATTAACATACTTTTATAACATTTAATGGCCTTGTCTGTCCTTTTCCTTCACTGACTGTCACCAAGAGTGAGTGCTGGTGCCCCTGTGCCATGGGGGGGCCCAGACTCCAGGCAGCTTTGCCTTCTGGGCCAAGCCCTCTGCCCAGGAGGAGAAGCAATAATGAGGAACAGTTGCACTGCGCCCTGTGCTATTTGTACAGTGCGATCTCATTGGGAAATGGCCCAGCCCCTGGTCTGAGCTTCGCGGATACCCACAGCCACTGCCTCTGAGGTCAGGGACCTGCGGCACACGCAGAGCACCTGTGCGGCCTGCAGGCCAGGCTCCACCTACGTTCTGCTGTGGCTTTGCTTCCATGAGTTTCGAAGATCCAAGAGGAAAGTCAATATTTAAAAAATTATCTTCCAAGTAAACTTTTCTCAAATAATTCAAAAAAAGTTACTCCAGTGTGGTTTCCCTTGGTTTTATTTAATCTTGGGGCCTATCTGCTCACAATGGAAAGGTGCTTTGCTTATTCAGGAAAGCCACTTGCTTAAAGAAGGCTGTCCCTACCAATGGCCTGTGGTGAATGAAAATCAAGTAAAATATAAAGGTGAAACAACTTTTAAAGGCCAAAAAGGTCCCCACAGATGAAAGTACACACTGTCATGTCTAGAATGATAAAACAGTCTGCAGGCATGTGTGCACCCCACATGCGTGTACGTGTGCTTGCGTGTGTGCATGTGTGTGTGTTTAGATTCACACTTGCCATACTGAACACTGAGGAGCATTTGTTTCCAGTTCCCATGACAGGTATTACCTGTTCGGATAAAGCTCTAGCCTTTTCTTCTGCTTCCTCCAGGCAGATCTCCAAGGACCTGAGGTGGGCCAAGTTAAACGGCATCTGCCCAGTGTCCAGGGACTTTCCCTTTAAAACAATAATCAAGTATTACTTTTTGACATAGTTTCCTGAGTGTGTCTCAAACAATTTTATAGACTAAGGATAAGCTTGATAAACTCATACAAGTTCTCCTTTTTTCCTAACACAGTGATAAAACAGCAAAATCTTATAACCATAGTCTCATTTAAAAGTTTAGAATCTAAAGGGAGAGTAAAAATTAAATGGCGACAATGAACAGTTTTAGAAAGTTCAGATAAAATTACTCATATTGGAAATGAGTTGCTCTGCAACTTTTATTCTTACTTCAAGAGGTTAGGATCAAAATATCGCATTCCTAATGGAAGATGTCACCTAGAATGCCTGTGTTTTTAACATCACCTATGAGGAGGAACAGGGTGATTGGAACTCAGAGAAGCCCTGTGTCCTCTGACCTTCACCTTCTTGTTCTTATCACAAGTATCATGAAAGCAAAGACAAACGCATGCTTTGCAGTCAGATCATTCCTCCTCAAAGCATGGCTAATATGACCCAAATCAGCAGATGTATAGACTTTGCCTTTCAAATTTTTTCTAAAGTTACTTTTTCTCAGCTGCAAGCTGAAGAGTATGCAAAATTGGTATGGAAATATCAGTTACAGGCCTTGCTGAGATTAGAGTGCTTCCTAACTACTCTTTGGCTATCATGATAATTACTAATTACAAAGTAATATGAAAACTTAAAAAGGAAAACCTCATATGTGCTAGGATTATGACCTCCCTATAGTGTCCCTGGGTGTGCCCTGTTTTCCCATGAATACTCCTGCTGCTGTAGCTGCTTCTAATTAACCCCATAAAAATTGGACTGTGTTCCTACATATTTCAAAGGTCTAACTGCTGCTTTGCTTTTTCCCTATGGTTTATGAGACCATGGCTTTTACACATGTGTGCATTTCTTGATGATACAATAGAGCCATCTGGTGGCAAATGGAACCAGTCATAAAATTGCAGCATTCATTCAGTTCCTATAATTGTTCATACTGTGTGCTGAGCCTTGAGGCTGTGCCACTTGCCTCTGGTAATAAAAGGAACTCTATGGGATGGGGACAAAAAAATATTGCTACCTCTCACAAACAACCTGGCTCCAGAGCCAAGTTCCACCACACGCAGCTGCACACCAGCCTCAAAAGTCTGCCTTTGAGGGACGAACACCTCGGGCTGGAAAGCTGACATGAGGGATGACATGAAACAGTGATCCTCAGTACCTTGCGATGGAACCAGTAATTTCAAGAGTGGGTCCAAGAATTCTCAAAAAGAAAAAAATATCCTCAAAATAAAATCCTTGGGATTTACACTCAGAGATAAAATACGGATTTTCAAGAGGCCAAACCATTTTAAAAAGGTTGGGGATCTCTGACCTAGACTGCTATTTCCGGGGAGCATCTCCTTGTTGGATATTTGATCTCAAAAGGAAATTTTTAAATTTTGCATGAGTAGATTCAGTAATCATCTAATCTATTTCTCCAGTCCTTTTATTCCAAACACCAAAAATTTCCACAGCCAAAACAGACAACCATTTCCAATGAGATAAAACACTGGGAGTGTGGGGCAAGGTGGCTGACTACAGACATTGCTCACCGGGTCGTCTCGGAAAGGAGGAAAGTTTTAGGTGGGAAACAAACATAGCTCGGGTATAATTCCAAGGGAAAAGTGCCAGAACCTACTGGAGACTCCATAGGAAGAAATTGCAGAGCAGAACAAGGAGGAGCAAGATTTCAGCAGAGATCAACCCCCAAGAAACTTAGAGCCATGTGGAAACGGTAGTGGGGTTTTGTTTCTCCTCCCCTCACCCCATGGCAGTCCGCAGGCTCCAGAGCCACTGGAGATGTCCTCTGTCCTCAGGAGACCAAAAGCTGTTGCTGCCAGTGGACTGGGGGCTTCTTGAAAACAGAGCACCAGGCCGCCAGCCCCCTTGGGGTCACTCCCTGTCACCACAGACCTGAGTCAAGGCAGTGGGCGTCATACTCCTTGTCCACCCACTGTGTGCCTGTGTCCTCCCCAAGGAGCTTCAGCCATTCAGTTTTCAAGTCACTGGTCCCCAAACAAACATCTCCCAGCTCCTGCCCAGACTGCAGTGGCCACAGGGGGCTGGTGGGTCCCAGGGGATCTGCCTGCTCCCAGAGCCTGGACATTCTGGGTGGGCTGCCATTCAGGGAGAGTGACAAAGGGGAACAGAGTACCATCTCTCCTCCATTCAGACCCTTTCCTTCCCTCTCCCCGCCCCACCCACTGCAGTTGAGTGGCACTGGTCCACAAGGGATGCCTGAGCAGGGCTCTCAGCAGCAGCCGCTTCCCCTCTGTTGGGATGGCCACCACATCCAGGCTCCTACAGAAAGCAGGGCTCATACCTTTCCTCTTAAAGACCCTGCAGCAGAACAAAGGGTGCCCAGATCGTGAGCTCCCTGCCTGCTGGCCCTCCCAGTGCTGCTCACCTGGCTACTTCAACAGAGCAGGGCATAACCCAAAGCAGAGGGCTATTAAGCTCCTTGAGCACTCCCCGGGCAGCTCAAGACCAGCATGTATCACCCTGGCATGGTCAGGGGTTGAATTTGGGGAACCAGAAGACAGGCATGCAGGCTGGATTTCCTACTGCCAGGACTCAGTCATATTGTTCAGGGCACGGAGGGGAGATCTGTGAACTAATCTTGGGAGCCCATGTGCGCGCAACTAAAAGGAGAGTTCAGTGTGGGTCCCAGCTGCAGTGCATTCATGGAGCACCCCTACCCCCACAGGAAAGCTGCGCTTTGGATCTAGGACAAGAACTTGGGCAGGGAAGCTCCCAGCTCTCGGCACCTTTGCTGGCGAGGTCAGCTGGTTTGGGCTGCTGCTTTCAGCCAGATGCTGGGAAGGAGATTCACAGGGCAGGGGAAGAAGAAGAGGAGCGAAACCCACTCCTGACAGTCTGTGAATCCCAGATGGCCCCTCCTCCATGAGCAGATTTTCTGGCTTTGTGAGGCC
The DNA here is from genome assembly GCF_040939455.1 of Microcebus murinus. Classification (NCBI taxonomy): domain Eukaryota; kingdom Metazoa; phylum Chordata; class Mammalia; order Primates; family Cheirogaleidae; genus Microcebus; species Microcebus murinus. The sequence continues at coordinate 97,943,748 of NC_134114.1, read as the reverse complement.
ACCTCAGCCCCTCCCTGGTGGCTTCCCCCAGCAGTCTGGGAGCAGACCCTTGACCACTGCCAGACAGTTCTGGTGCCTGCTGTTTCTGGAGACTGAACGTAGGCTCGTGACCCAGCCCCACCCAGCCTCACTCCTCCACCCACCTCTGCTGTGGTGGAGAACAAGGAGCTTCCTGGGAGCTCCAGGGCCCCACCCACCACCTGGGGAGTCAAGTGCTTCTCCTGAATGACTAGAGCCAGTCACAGTTCCCAAAAACCCCAGTGCAGCTGGCTTTTTCCTGCAAGCACCACCTACTGGCAAGAAGGACAACTTGTATGGCCCATTACAGCAGTGGTCCCCAACCCTTTTGGCACCAGGTATGAGTTTCATGGAAGACAATTTTTTGACAGACTTGGGAGGGGATCATTTGGGGATGATTCAAGTGCATTACATTTATTGTGCACTTTATTTCTATTATTATTACACTGTAATATATAATGAAATAAGTATACAACTCACCATAATGCAGAATCAGTGGGAGCCCTAGCTTGTTTTCCTACAACTAATGCTGCTGCTGATCTGACAGGAGGCGGAGCTCAGGCAATGACAAGAGTGAAGGGGAGCGGAATGGCTGTAATACAGATGAAGCTTTTCTTGCTTACCCGCCACTCACCTCCTGCAGGGTGCCTGGTTCTAACAGACCATGGACTGGTACCAGTCTGCAGCCCAGGGGTCGGGGATTGCAGCATTACAGAATAAACTGACTCAAGCACACAGAATGTGGTTGACTATCACCCCCAACACCACCTACTGTCTCAGAGATGAAACTGGACATCCCAATATACTTCACACTGTTAAGAAGACCACAGGGCTGGGGAAAGAGAACGGATTTCAAAGACCTCCACCATCCCTTGTCAACAAGAAATAGGGAATCTACCCATGTACATAGTACACAACCACTACAGCCTACAAATAACTAGTAATCACACAATAGATAACCAAGGTATCCATCTAGAACCTAGACCCCCATCAAAGTAGCCACAAGCAAAGCCAAAGGTCCTTATTCAACATATACTACAGACACACTCTTAAGAGTGGGGGGAGGAATCCATCTAAACAAAAGACATTTTTTTAAAAAAGTGATAGCTGCTCCAGATGAGAAGGAATCAGTGCAAGAACTTCAGAAGTATGAAAAATTAGAGTTAAAAGTATACCCCCAATGAAGTACACCAGCTCTCCGGCAATGGATCCCAAATAGAAACCAAAAGCAAGCACCCATTCTCATAGCAGATAAAAAAAGACTTTAATCAACAATGGTAAAAAAAAAAAAAAAAGATGAAGACAGTCATTATATAATGCTAAAGGGAGAAATTCAACCAAGATTTTGGTTTCTATTTGCATGGAGTATTTTTTTCCATCTCATTACCTTGAGTCTGCATGAGTCCTTATGGTTCAGATGTGTTTCTTGGAGACAGCAAACAGTTGAATTGTGTTTTTTCATCTATTCAGCCAGTCTGTGTCTTTCAAGTGGGGCATTCAGACTATTCACATTGATTGTTAGTATTGATATGTGAGATACTGTTCTGTTCTACATGTTAGATGAAACCTTACTGTTTTACTTTCTCTCTTGTGCTCTTGTTTCATAGGAAGAGTAAAGACTCAAATAACCTCAATCAGAAATGGAAAAGGAAACATTATAACTGATATTGCAAAAATAAATACTATGCAAAACAAACTAGAAAATCTAGAGGAAATGGATAAATTCTTGGAAACATACAACCTCTGAAGCCTGAATCCAGAAGAGATAGAAATCCTGAACAGACCAATAATGAGTAGTGAGATTGAAGTGTTAATAAAAAATTACCAACAAAAAAAGTCCTGGACCAGACAGGTTCTACCAGACCTATAAAGAAGAACTGGTACCTGTCATGCAGAAACTATTCCATAACATTGGAAAGGAGATAATCCTCTCTAACTTCATTCGATGAAGCCAATATCAACCTGCTAGCAAAGTCGGGAAAGGGTACTATAATAACAAAAAAAGAAAACTATAAATGAATATCCCTAATGAACACAGATGCAGAAATCCTCAATAAAATACTAGCAAACTGAATTCAATAGCACATCAAAAAGATTATCCACCATGATCAAATGGATTTTATCCCATGGATGCAAGGATAGTTTAACATATGCAAATCAATAAATGTTATTCACTACAGAAACAAACCCAAAGAACATATGATCATCTCCATAGATGCAGAAAAAACATTTGATAAAAACCACCACCCTTTTATGATAAAACCCTCAACAAACTAGGCAGAGAAGGAAAATCATAAAAGCCATATATGAGAAAACTACAGCCAGCATCATATTGAATGGGGAATAGTTCAAAACAGTCCCCCTAAGAACTAGGACAAGACAAGAGTACCCACTGTTACCACTTCTATTCAGCACAGTACTAGAAGTCCTAGCCAGAGCAATCAGGCAAGAGAAAGAAAGAAAAACTAAAGCAATCAGGACAGAGGAGATCAAACTATCCCTGTTCACTGATGATATACTATTATCTAGAAAATCGTATAGACTCCACCAAAAGACTCCTAGAATTTTGAGAAATAAATTCAGCAATGTCTCAGGTTATAAAATCAATATACAGAAATCAGTAGCATTTCTATATTCTGATGACAGTGAATCTGAGAGTTAAATCAAGGACTCAATACCATTTATAGTAGCTACAAAAAAAAAATACCTAGGAATATACTTAACCAAAGAAGTAAAATATCTTTACTAGAATAACTACAAAATACTGATGAAAGTTTGTGTCACAGATGACACAAACAAATGGAAAAACATCCCATGCTTATCTCATGGATTGACAGAATCAATGAATCAACATTCTTAAAATGTCCATACTACTCAAAGTGATTTATAGTTTCAACTCAATTCCCATCAAAATACCAGTGTCATATTTCACAGATCTAGAAAAAATAATCCTAAACTTCCTATGAAACCAAAAAGAGCCTGAATAGCCAAAGCAATCTTAAGCAAAAAGAACAAATCTGGAGGCATCATATTACCCAACTTCAAATTATACTACAAGGCTATAGTAACCAAAACAGCATAGTATAGGTATAAAAGTAGAGACATAGACCAATGAAACAAAATAAACCACCCAGAAATAAAACCATATACCCACAACCAGTTAATCGTCAACAAAGCAAACAACAACATACACTGACGAAAGGAAGCTCTATTCAGTAAATGACGCTGGGAAAATGGGATAGCCACATGCAGAAGAATGAAGCAGGACCCCTATCTCTCACTATACAAAAATTAATTCAAGATGGATTACAGACTTAAATGTAAGACATGAAACCATAAACATTCTAGAAAAATACAAAGCTAAAACTCTTCTGGACATTGGCCTACACAGAGAATTTATGACTAAGACCCCAAAGGCAAATATAGCAACAACACAAATAAATAAATATGACTTAATTAAATTAAGAAGCTTCTGCACAGCAAAGAAAATCATCAGTAGGTGTGTGGTTTTGAAGACTCTAAAATTTAAAGAGGTGTAGTCAGTCATTGTCCCAGTTTTGCAGGATGCAATGACAGAAAGCTGGACTTAGACCATTAATTTCCTTCTGCTTCCAGATATGTGCAGACACATGCAATTTGTGTTAATGATGAAAATGAACACACTAATTATTATAATTAGTGTGTAATTATTATACTTTTTGTCTTAAAATTATACTTTTTATATACCTGTCAAGCCCATAATCTAAATATATGTAGCTAAAGTCGTCAAGATTATCAAACTAAAATAATGCTAAATAATATTAAAAATGCAATAAACTCTTTGATTACAGTAAAGACATCTGACTATTATGCATCTATATTAAGTCTACTAATTGAACAAATCTTATATGAAATTTTAAGAGTAAATTTCCTTTTGAATGTGAAGATTTCTCATTTGAGAATTTAGAGGAAAATGTACATATTATTTTCTAATTTTATATTTCCTTATTTATATAACCTATTCTAGTACCTACTCATTGTCCCCTTCCTTGCTTTGAGCCTTAATTTCTCTGTCCTAAATTGACCTTACTCTTTTCCCCCAGCCGGTTTGGTTCAAGGTCTCTGACTGATGCAACTTCCTGTGCCAACCTAGAAAGGTCCCTGTGTGCAGAGGCCGGACAGACCTTTGCTGAACATTTAGTAGAAGCTTGACAAATAATTGCTGATTGATTAAAGACTCAGCAGTCAAGGAAGGTGGTTGCACCAGAAGCTGCAGTCTTTCATGCTGAGAAGCTGTAACACTGACTCCTTTGAGCAATACTTCCCGTGCATCTGGCCTGGGAGGCTGACAGGGATCAGAGTTTGCCAAGGCCAGGGGCCAGAGAGTGCAGCAGCGGACAAGGAGATGGCCTCGTGGTTGGGCGATGGTAGGCTTATTGTTAGGACTGAACGAGCACAAGCAGGTAAATGCTGGGAGAGATAGAGTGCTCACAAATGTTAATAATTCCATAATCCTGACTCCTTTAAAGAGAATAATTTGATAATAAAACTTTGTAGCTTATTTTAAAACCCTAGTAAAAAGAAAATGCCAATAGGGCACTTTCATAACAAGTGATCAAACAATAGTAGTGGGAAATTCAGTCAAGTATGTAATTAAGAACCAAGTTCATGTATTAAATATGTGCATGTGTATTTATTTAAAAGCAGTATTGCTAAATAAAAGTGTGGCTACAGCAAATTCCACCTTTGTGGAAGAGCATTTTGACATAGGTCAGTTTTAGAGAAATGTCTCCAATAATCTGAGGCCAGTAAAGTGCTGGGGCTCCAGCAGCAGCCCCGCTCAGTGGTGCAGCAACTTCCACCGGCTAAAACGCACTTTCAACACGTTTTGCAATGTTCGAGCTTCCAGTGTGACAGACCATCTATTCACCACTACTGCTGTCCAGACCCCTTTCCCCAGCGCAACAGGCACTTATGGCCCTCTACTTCCTTATCCTTCTGCCACCTGTTCACATTCCTCTCGCAGATTCGGGGTTTCCCCCAGGGAGCAGCCTCTCCCCACCCACCACCTGCTTCTGCCCTGGCGCCAGGCACATTCATGTCATCCCTCCCCTGCTCACCTTTCGTAATCAGTATTCATTGCACAGTGGAAAGTTCATCACTTTCATGTCTTTTTGTGCTTAGCTTTTGTGATGTTAAAACTCAAGTTTCTTGTTCTAATCCATTCCAGTGAAAACTGTATTCCTCTGTGTTTGGGGTTGCCTCAATTGTTATCTGATAAGATATTTAAATTCCAAACGTAAAAGAGCTACAACCAGAGGTTGCAGAAGTTGCCATCAACATGACTGAGCAGGAGGCAGACAAGGAAGGGTGCCAGCTGAGCACTGGCCAAGGAGCATTCCACTTGTAATCTGGAAGGCCACGGGGTCTGGCTTGATCCTAAATGACTGCGACTTCGGGCCAGCTACTTCACTTCTCTGGGCCTCAGCATGTTCCTCTTTAAATGAAGAGTGTATTGATCAGGTCCCAGCAGGAAACAGATGGCCACTCCAATGGAGTCATTGAGGACAGTTAAATGAAGGGACCATTTCCAAAAGTGTGAGCACAATTAAGGGCATGAGCAAAGGATGGGGAGGCAGCCCCTAGAAGCGCAGGTGCCATTTGCTTTACCTTGATCTGAAGAGGCCAGAGGAGAGGTAAGGACAGAGCATCACTGCTAGATTTCGACAGAGAGCGGGAGAGGGACACGGCCACTGCCAACCTGCACCAGGCAGCAGCGGTTGGGGGAGGGGGAGGGAAAGAAATGGATCACTGGAATAAAGAGCCTGACCTTCTCTCCTTTCACCCTCTGTTCTCCTGTCTGTATCTCCCTTGGGCTGAACCCAACAAGAAGCCAGAGGGCAAGAGAGCCTGAGTGACAAGTCCAGAGAGACCAGCTCTCCCTGAAAAGAGCAGAGTGGAGAAAGGGTGGAAAGTGGATTCAGAGGGGGAAACAAAGAAACCTCAGCCCGAAGGATTCTGACAGAGACCTCAGCCCAGACGCCAGTGTTGGTTTGGGCTAACATTGTCACCAGTCAGCAACAAAAGGACAAAAACAAACCTTTAAAAAGAACATTGTGCATTTGTCATGAAGTAAACTTTATTGCATTTAGAAGACTGTTCTTTATTCTGAGATTATGATTATTTAACTTTTTTGGTGTTAAGAGGATGTTTCTTTAACAAATGATGATGGTATATGGAAATTACTTTGTTTTAGTGTCTTGAAAAAAAGTAAAGTTGGCAGTCCTATGAGAACTAACCCTAATTATATTTGGAGTGAAAATTCTTACTGGTTTATGAAATCTCAAAGTGTAGAGACACCCCCCCATCCAATTGGTCTCTGTTAAATTACGAATTGAATGTTTTATCAGGTAGCCTTTCAAGAACTATGGTCCCTGAATTCCCCTGGACCGAGTCCAGGATGAATCTGTATTCCATATCAAGTTGCGTGCTTTAGCAAGGTTCCAGGTTACTGTTTTTCTAGAAATAAACATATTCCTAAAGGCCAACCTTTCAACCTGTGAAAGATTTAATGACTTTTCCATTTCTATAGCATCACTGATAGAATAAAAGAAAAGGAAGTTTAGACTCAGATTTAAATTTATTATATAAAGTGATTGTTGGCATGGAATTTGAAGAGAAATGACCATGTGACACTTGATAGCTTCATAAATAACTTTAAATAATGACTCACCCCAAACTCTTAACATGCCAAACCTCATTTAAATTCAGTTCAAGGCAATTTAATTCATTTAGGTTAAAAAAAAAACATTTATTGAGGACTCACTATCTGCCAGGCACTATGCTAAACAATGGGGAGTAAGTAATAACAAGACAGACATGATTAATACCCTTGGCAGGATTCTCAGCCTAGAATTGCTTTCTAATACAAAAATCTTGGGATTTGGGTTTATATAAAAATGAAAAGAATGTCAAAACTTTGGTGGCTAATTTAACACTTTTACGCTCACTCATAATATACTGCTTTGTGCTTTGGGGCCTTGTTCTTTTCTCTTTCTGAGGATTCTGGTTGATGTTGGAAGGTGGTAAGAGGCAGTCCTAATCTGTCATCAAATATTCCAGGTTTATCTCAAATAACATTGCTTTATAGGTTCTTAGAGACCATGTATAAACGACATCAGAGGAGAAAAAAGACCTTGTAAAAGATGTGTATCTTTCATGACTTAAAGTTAACGGTAAAACGGAGTCTGGGTTACAGGAGACCTGAATTTGAGTTCATATTATATTTCATATGTTACAGAATTTGTTCTGTGACCTAAAATATCCCTTTGCCATTTTAATTTATGAGCGAGGACCTGATGAAATCTGTGAATTCTCTTATCAGAAAAAAAAAATGCATGTGCACATGCTTGCACACACACAATAAGCACACGTGTGCATACTTTTGCATATACTGTCAACGTTTAAGCACCCTTCTCAATGCTAGCCATGTAGCTCACATTAAGAAATTCTTGTTTAAAAGGAATATCATATGTCAGCCACCTTTAATTTTTATTTTAAACTAAAATGCAAAATCTCAATGAATGAGAGTATTAATAGGCTCTTGCTGCCTCACTCATAAATTGTGCAGATAAACAAATGAATAATTTCATCATAGAAAAATGGCCAAACCTCAAAAGAAACAAAATTGTTCCTCTTTCTGGACAGCAGAGCAATTAGCATACTTACAGGGAAGCCTTGTTTTGGGGACTGAAACCTCACAGCAACAACCCATCTTGTTGGCCATGAAGTGAAGATTTTTATAATGAGAATATATTTTCTTCATAATAATAAAAAGAAAAAAAAAGCCAAAACAAGGTAGTCTTCCTATTAAAAAATATTTTGATTTCTTTATAAAATAAGAAAGAGAGAAATGGGTAATTATTCAATGGGTATAGAGTTTCAGTTTCACAAGATGAAAAAGTTCTGGAGATGAATTGTGTGCACAGCAATGTGAACATACTTAACACTACTGATTTGTATACTGAAAAACATTAAAATGTATTTTATATATATTTTATCACAATTTAAGATAAAATAAATTTTTAAATAACATGCTACAACAAATGTTAAACACAAATGTTAAACACAAATAAATTCTGAAGTGAAGGAAGTAGTCTATATGGAAACTGATTCAACTGTTTTTAGTCACTTCACAGGATTGTTGTGAGAATAAAGTTTTAAAAAGGTTGAGTATTATAAAATCTTAAATTAGAAAAGGAAAAAGAAAACATAAGGTAATCTTGCTGAGGGAAAGAATTTTTATTTCTATAATTTTAAAAAATCCCAAAATTAGTATTCATTTTTAAATGAAATGTTCAGTTATGTGGGGTATAAAATACTACAAATGCTTTTCTCATTTGTAAAGACAGTGCCCTGAGTAGTTGAGTTTTGTGACAGGATTACTTATTTTCTCACACATCATCCATAAATTTAGATTCTGAGTACTTTGGTATATTGACCAACAGTGTTTTCACTCTGAATCCCAGTGTTTAGGAAATATATGTGCCTGTTGGAAGAAGAATTTTCAAGTCAGCTTATGAATGACGTGATAGAATTGATATAGACTTTTATTGCCCAAGCATACTGTGGTTTCTAAAGTTAGTTTTGTTGAATAAATTTTGCTATACTGTGTAGAATTAACAGCACATGTTTCATAATTGACAGTGTTCAGAATGAAGGTACTTTTTTTTCTGCCAGTGAGTTTTAGATTCTAAATAAGTGAATTTTAAAAAAATTCAAAATATTAAACGGCAATAAGAATCTCAATACTCCAACGATGTTGTTCCCAAAACCTAGCAAGGAAATCCTTAGTTGAACTTGATGTTTCCCAAGAAACCTATTCCATGAGAAACCTTTTTTTCTCCCAGCCCAACATTGCACAGACTCCCTGCTTTACCAAGATTTGAAGGAGAAATGTGGTGTGCAGCCTTCTGAATCAGATGAAAGTGCAGCAACAATTTCCATTGCACATTCCACTACAATAAGGCAAGCAGAGGACAGAGGGAGGGCTCCCTTTTTCTGTGAATTTCCAATTCTTTCAAGGTCTCCCAGTCAAAATGTTTCTAAAAGGCATGGTGAGAATGTCAGAGAAGAAGGCGTAGCCTCAGATTACTCATTTGTGAAATGAGAAGACCATTATACCAAATTAATCTTGAGCTCTGTGCTACTTGTTTGCCATTCTGTTTTGATTTCCCATCTCATGAATCCAATCCCTCCAAACTAGAAGCCTCAACTCCCTCTTCAGCCACAGTGTACGCAGGTGACTTAGGCTCCGCCAGCCAGACACACCGGCCCGAGACTTCACTGTAGACTGGAATGGCATGGAAAAGGTGCCAACAGAATGGAATTTGGCCAGGTTGACAGGGTCATTCTGTTTTGAGAGACTACAAGGACAGCAGACTTGGAAGTAGTATCTCACACTCAGGGGAAGTGACAAGTGATGTGGGGCCCAAGCCTGGTGACAGCAGTAACAGGTTTGTCACCAGAATCTGCAGGGCAATTAGGTATAGTCTCCAAGGTGAATCCACTTGACTCTCCTAAAGAACCCCTGAAATACCTATATTCTCTAATAATTCATTTCCCTCTTAATACTAGTTAGAAGGGTTCTGTTGATTTCAAGTATGATCTAACTGAAGCAAAATCCAAAGTAATTATTATTTAAATTGTTTATGTGACTTTAAGCAAGTAATTTAATTATTTGAGCCTCCGTTTCTCTCTCTATAAAAGTGGATGAAATGATAACTCCAGGGATTGTTGTGATAGTTACATGTGGTTATGCAAAAAATGCTTACTATGATGCCTGATCCATAGTAGTAGCTAAAAAAACAAATTATCTTTTTAAGTTGGAGGTTTTATGTTTCTGTGGTGTAGCTTCTGGGAACTCACAGCCCAAGGAAGAGCCTAGGAGTTGATTATTAGGACCAGAAAGGGGTGGTCTTGGCACCATGTGACTATACCCAGCCTGGTTCCTCCTTGTTGGAAAAGGTACATCATTATATATAATCTAAGAGCAAAAATTTAAAAATGCAGTTGGGGAGGGCACAGCCTGTATCCTCCCCTGCCAGTTAAAGATCATTTTAACTTGTTCTGTTCCATTTCTTTCCTTCCTTGACTTTCTTCCTAGACATGTTCTCTGGGGCTTCTGAGATGAAATAGGTTAAAAATGAGTAAGAACAAGACAAGTGTGCGCTATGGCTAAAGGAAAAAGGTTTTCAAGGAAATTTTGAGGAGAAAACTTGGGAAAAGCTGCCCTAAGATGAAAGCTTATGGAAAAGAAAAGGGGGATTTTTCACTAAAAAAAAATTCGAAACTCCCCCCATGTTGTTTAATTAACGCGATTTGACCCTCCATATCCCAGCAGGGTTCATTGGACCCAATTATAGTTTTGTTTCTTATTTTGACCAATTTCATTTGTAAGAATTGATATTTCATGAATTTTTATTCTTTCTTAGCAGTCTTACAAAAAACAAAGATAACATTTATTTTCAAACAATAGAATAAAATTCATTCTGTCTTGAGATTGTCATGCAGGTCCATTGGAGCCTTTTGTAAATCTAAAATATATTGAGGGATCTTAGTGATCTTATTTTTCTAATATTTGAAACATTTTGCTATTTTGTCATCCTAGGAATTATTTTTTTATCATTATTCATCAATTATTTCTAACTATGACTTTAAACAAGACTAAAAGAAACCCAAATAATGGTGGAAACTCCTGAAAGGACAACACAGTAGTGAAATTAATAATCATCATTCAATTTTTTACTGTGCTGTCAAAATTGTTACATCATCTTTCAAGAGGGTATAAAAGAGGAGACGCAATGTTTCTAATCTGTTTTTACGCTTTCATTGAACACAGCTGAGAATACTGAATTTTTCTTTTACCATCCGTAATGCCCAAAGAGAAGACAGTTGACGGAGGAAGCCGTCAACTGCATGAATCAGAACATGAACATAAAAAGCAGTAGCAGCAAGCACTCCAGACCAGCACTGTCCAATGTGGTAGCCACTAGCCACATGTGGCTTTCAAGTACTGGAAATGTGGCTAATTTGATATGTGTTGTAAGTATAAAATACACACTAGACTTTGAGGACTTAGTATACTAAATGAGAATGTCAGATATCTCATTAATACTTTCTTATACAATTATATGTTGAAATGATAATATTTTAATATGTGTGGATAAATAAAATACATTATTAAATTTTAATTTCACCTGTTTATTTTAGAAGATTTTTTTTTATTTCAGCATAATATGAGGGTACAAATGTTAAGGTTATATACATTGCTATTGCCTTCCCTCTCCCCTCGAGTCAGGGCTTCAAGCGTGTCCATCTTCCCGACAAAGCACATTGCACTTATTATGTATATATAGAAACCCATTCCCTCCCCCCACCTGCCCAACACTCAATAAATGTTTTTGTTTCTTTTTAACATTTTCGTTGGATTTTATAACTTTGCCTTTACCTAGCAAAGGTTAGAGGTATGCCCTTCCCCTCCACACTGTTTACCGCATCCCTCAGGTGTGGGTCTATCCCCCAACCCCCAATCTCTGGTGAACACCACCACCCTTTGAGCACCATATTGATAACTGGTCAGTACCAATGTGACGGTGAGTACATGTGGAGCCCATTTTTCTAATCTTGTGTCACTTCACTTTGGATAATGGGCTTAAGCTCAACCCAGGATAGTATAAGCGGTGCTACCTCACTGTCGTTTCTTAGAATTGAGTAATATTCCATTGTAAGCATATACCAAATTTTAATAATCCACTCATGAATTGACGGCACTTGGGTTATTTTCACTTCCTTGCAATAGTGAATTGTGCTGCCATAAACATTCAGGTGCAGATGTCTTTATAATAGAATGTCTTATGCTCCTTTGGGTAGATGCCTAATAATGCTATTGCTGGGTCGAATGGTATAATAGAAATATATAATATAATATAATAGAAATAGAATCTAGCTGTTTGAGGTATCTCCAAATCCTTTTCCACAAAGGTTGCACTAATCTGCAGTCCCACCAGCAGTGTAAGAGTGTTCCTTTAATGTGGCTACGAGGACATCTTAAATGAAATACATGGTTTGCAGCATGTTTCTACTGGACTAGTATCTAGTGTCTGGTTTAGACACTAATGTTGATGATGGAATAAATCATGTAAGTGAAATAAATTATGAATCTTCAGACCACAATTTCCTACAGAGTTAGATGAATGTCCTCAAGTTCATGAATCACTGAGTAAAGAATGTATCTCTAAGCACAGTAAAGGAAATCGAGTATTCTCTATTCCAGTCAGGAAAGACTGGCACAATATTTTCTGACAAGAACTTGGACTTTCCTTCTTTGCTAAGAGAATATGTGACAGTATTCTTCCATCTTTTGTAATGTTTATGTTGCAAAATTGGTACTTTATACAAAGAGATTTGCTATGTTTACATTTTATTTAAATTTTGAATGAGTTTTTCTTTGTACTAAACTTTTATTCTTCTGTAAATTATTTAAAAAATGACTTTAAAAGTAAAAGGTTTAGATGGGTTTATTTGATTCAGATGGTGAATGATGCTGATAATTTCCTAGTAAACTAAGGTTTAAGAACTTGAGTTATTTGAAAGTTACCTTACCTTGCAGGTACTAGACTGTATTTTTAAACCACAAACCAGTTCTGATCATTTGGACCATTTGAATCTTATTACAAGATGAATGGTCACAAAGAATGTTATTACAGAAGAATTTTTTTCTAGATTTTCAGTACATAATTATCAGAAAAGAATGTAAGAACACATTGGAGGCAAAAGCTCCACATACTGCTGTATTCAGAAGGAGAAAGATTAATAAGATTCAGAATATAGTCACCATGAACATAGATATTTCTATTTTAAGGAAGATTCCTAGTAGTAACAGCCCTTGGGGAAAGCAAGCTCTTCTAGAATTTATATCATTTTCCTCAGGCATTTGAGATAAGCAAGACAGGACTTAGCCCTTCCCAAAAAATGTTTCTGAGCCCCATTTAATTTTAAAATAACTTACAGTTTTCCTTTGCATTAAGTATATGATTGAAGAGAATTCTTCCCTGACTGAAAAACACAATGTGTCCAGCTATTCAATAACAAACACATGAGAATCACTCCTCATTTACTAGATGAGGGGTGTAAGGCCCAGAGCTAAACACGGTGGATAAAGATAAATTAATCAAAATCCCAACCTTTCAGGAGCTCATAGTGTGATGTTGAGGAAGGGATCAGAAATATTCAGATAAAAGGATCTCAATTTATAAGGGGGAGAGGAGAGACGGAAAAGAACGTGTGTTGAGAGCCCCCTCTGTGCCACAGAGTGTCTATATATTTGTCACAAAAATTTAGACAGTAAAAAAGGTATAAAAATGAAAGTAAAAATCATCTAGAACCCTACCACCCAGAGATGGCTACATTTGATATATTACTTTTTCTTCTTAGAAGATGTTCTTCTAAGAAGTATGTTCTTCTTAGAAGACGTATAACATAGAAGATGTGGAGCCATACTAGACATGTTAATTTGCGATAATTTTCAGTTAACAATATGTCACAGACTCAACCTATATTTGACTAATGATAAATGTCACTTCTCATGATTTTTAATTTTTAAAATTACTATAATTTTTACTGGTCCTCTAAACACGTATGCAGTTTTCCCTTGTGTTGGACAATGCTATAATAAAAATATTTCTATATATATCTTTGTGACTTATTTTATATTTTATTACTATAAAATTTTAAACAATGATTACTAGATTTTAAAGAGTATATACTTGATACATATTTAAGATTACATCCCCATAATGAACACACCCACCAACAGTATATGAGAATCCTAGTTTTCTTATACCTTTGCCAATAATGATATTTTAATACCTTTTCTATTTGTCAAACTTATAGGTAGACACAATGTCTGGGTTTTTAAAATTTTTATTTCTTTGTTTTCTATTGAGTTTAGACATCTTATTTGAGATTTACAAGATTGGACATCTTACTGGATATTTATATATCTTGTTTTGTAGGAGTGGTTTGTATCTTTAGCCATTTTCTATTTAAGTTCTAGTCTTTTTCTCATTCATTTATATGGGACTTAATATATCAAGGATATTATATTATAATAAATGTTACAAATAATTTTCTATTGCTCATTTTGGATATTTGTAAATGCTGCTTAAATGGGTTGAAACAGTGGTAAATGATAAGTTTTCTTATAAGATACAGAATTTTCAGAGACTATATTATCTTGGAGTTTTTGTGCATTAATGCAGAACCTTTATCCACGGAGAGAGCTAACTTTTTGGAGAATCAAATGCTAATCAAAACTTGGAGAAACCCTCCATTTCTCAGAACTTTACTAAGTACAGATAACATATCACATTGATTGAAATCATTAAACTTATTTCAAAATAACCAATTGACTCTGATACCCAATCTAACAAAAACAGTTCAGCTATTGACCTGAGGCTATGAAGACCTGGGCTATTACTCCCAGCAGCAAGTTTCAGTTTAACAAAACTATCAAAATAAATGAAGCTGAGGTCACCTAATCTGCCTAGTGAGGCTGGGGGCAGCCAGAGGTCAGACTCCCCCCTTGATAGAAATTAAGGGAGACTTACCTCTCTGGGAAAGGCTAGACTGTCCTAGCCCTTTGGAAGGGTATCCTCTCTCAAAGAAATTTTGAACAGTTTGAGGAAGTAAATTTCTTCTGACCAACGCAGTCGAAATGTACTCTCAAAATCAGACCACTTGTCCACAAAACATACTTTCCCCTGCCCAGTCTTCCTCTGATCTAAATGTTCAGGTTTCAGAAGATGAGCAAAGTGCATGTGAGATTTGTTTTATCCAAAATACTAATGCAGAGTAACCCTTGAGCTCTAAATATATGTATTTACTTCTGTCCCCATTTTACATCTCAAAATTCCCTTCCTTTTGTACACACAAACTTCTCAACCTTTCTGTCCTCATAGAAAATAAAGCTTTCCCCAAATTATGCCAGTTGTTTGGAACTTTTTGCCATTTGAAGGAGCCAAATGGAGAAAAAAATGCAATGGGCATCAGATGAAGCAAATCTGCAGACACTTGAATGCCTCAGTCTATAGAGGTCCTTTACACCACTGGTGCCTCCTGGGGAAATTCTGAAAAACATGTATCTGTAAACAATCTATTTCAGTGCCACGTGTTTTCTAAATTCCTTTGCCTATTGACTTTTTTAAAAAGTGGAGGAACACATTTGCATGAAGACAGGACCATTTGTTTCTTATGCATTTACTGTATCATAGAAATTAAAAATCAAATAGGTCATCTTGTCCTGTTGTTTGTGAAGGATCATTTTCTAACGGACGCGCCCCAGTTCTTTGGCCAACCTCTAAGATATTAAACTGCTAAGATATTTTTTATGGCCTCTGCTCTCAAGTTAGATAGAACCTATTATTAAAATGAGAACTTCTGGAACTAATGCTTTCCTTATTTTGAATCTATCTATAGTATTTTCTTTCTTAGGGTTAATTCTTTTTTTAAATCTAGATTTATATTGCTATAACTTTCTGTCCATCACATATTTCTAAAACTTCTCCCAGGCATATTATATGATCTTACTTCCTTAGCTTTGAAGTTCTTTTGGGCTGGGTGACTTCTTGGGCCAATGAAAGGGGAACAGAAGTGACGTGTGCAACTTCTGGGCGCAGCACTCACTGTGATAGTTTGTCCCCTCCTGTCCAGTGCTGCCGGGACTGCTTAAGCGCATTCCCAAGGGAAACATCCGTGCAGAGAGTCCTGTAGGGCCCCGCTGCCTCCCATCTTGGATGGGTTTGTGAAGGAAAAAATGAATAACTTCCAAAAAAAGTAATGATAATCAAATTAAATCAAAATCCATTGAAGTTGTGATCTTTCTTGATACCAGGCAAAAGAAAAATAATATTCTCACCAATTACAATAACATTATCACTACTACCTTTCTCTGTATTGCTTGATATCAAATCTCTGTAGAAGTTTTTTCTGCATAAAATTTAGGCTACATTATTTAAACCAGGTAAAGATAGTTATATAGAGCCAGGTAGGAGGATGGGAGCAGGAGAGTATGGTTCAGCTCCTCATTTATTTGCAAGATCTCAACATGAAAGTGACTATGTAAGAGGTGAAACAACGAATGGGAACTCCAACTAACATCTCATATGCCAGCATCTGGAAAGATAACATTAGTTCCCTTTAGCAAAAGTGCCTTGAAATAAAGATTCAATTTATATACTATTTGTGGGGTTTGGGGGGGCAAAAAGTAAATTTTTTAGATTGAATATATAAACATTACCATGATTTGTTACATGAAATATTTTACTTTCCTAAAGTTTTCAAACAGATATTTATTAAATCTCTTACTTACATTAAAGAAAGATTGTTCTAAAAGACTGTCAAGGTTACAGTGACACTTTCTATTCATGTTTTTCATGTTGCCCTCAGTGACAGAACAATGGCTGTTTAGCATGTCTTATGACTTTCCATTCACTAAACCGCATTCATTTGGTTATGACCTATTTTGATTTTGTGATTATATGAGATTAAGGTGCCAGGAAATAGACTCTGAAAGAGAGATTTGGCTGCAGAGGGCTTGTTAAGATGGCATTTACAAAGGATGGAGAGAAACAGGAATATAACAGAGGCTTCAGCCAATCCCAAGGGGAGCTCAGGAGCTGCACTGGCCCTTCACAACTGTCCCCAGTGTAAACAAGAAGGCAAGGTCTTATGCCCTGCATCAATCAGTCATTGAATGCAGGTTGATCCTATGAAAAAGGGGCACTGGAGCTCCTTCAGCTGAAGTGAATTCTTGGAGAGAGACTCAGCTGTGAGTCATCAGCAAAATTAACTATAAATGGATCATAGAACTAAATATAAAAACTAAGACATATTGGTCACATACAACCTACAACAATTTTGTCATGAAGAAATAGAAAACCTGAGAAGAACAATAACAAGTAATGAGATTGAATCAGCAATAAAAAGGCTTCCATCAAAGAAAAGCTCAAGACCTGATGGCTTCACCGTTAGTCTACCAAACCATTTAAAGAACTACTACCAATTATTCTTAAGTTATTCCAAACAATTAAAATGAGGAAATTCTTCCTAACTCATTATATGAGGCTAGCATTATTTCAATACCAAAACCAAATGAGGAAACAACAAAGAAGAAAACTATAGGCCAATATCACTGATGAACATAGATGCAAATATCTTCAACAAAATACTAGTGAACTGAATCTAACAGCATATCAAAAAGATTATTCATCATGATTAAGTGGAGTTCATCCCAAGGATGCAGGGATGGTTTAACATATGCAAATCAATAAATGTGATACATCACATCAACAGAATGAAGAACAAAAACCATATGATAATCTCAATAGTTGCACAAAGAGCATTTAATCAAATTCAACACCCCTTCATGATAAAAACTCTCCATAATTTATATATAGAATGAACCTCAAAACAACAAAGACCACATATGATGAACCCAGAGCTAACATATGGAATGAGGAAAAGTTGAAATCTTTGTCTCTAAAATTAGGAACAAGACAATGTTGCCCACTTTCACTACTTTCTATTCAACACAGTATTGGAAGTCCTAGTTATAGGCAAAAGAAAGTAATAAAGGGAAAAAGAGAAAGTCAAATCATCCTTGTTTACAAGTGACATAATCTTATATAGAGAAAACTCTAAAGACTCCACAAAAACCCTGTTAGAAATAATAAACAAATTCAGTAAAGTTGCAGGATATAAAATTGACATACAAAAATTGTAGTGTTTCTTTCTGTATACTGAAAGCAAACAATCTGAAAAAAAAATCAAGAGAGCAATCTCCTTTACAATAGCTATCAAAAAAATAAAATGTCTAGGAATAAATTTAACCAAGGAGGTGAAAGATCTCTACAGTAAAAACTATAAAACACTGATAAAAGAAATTGAGGACACAAATAGATGGAAAGATATCCCATATTCATGGACATAAATTAATATTGTTAATACTACCCTAAGTGATTTATAGATTCAACACAATCTCTATCAAAATACCAATGATATTCTTCACAGAGATGGAAAACACAATTCTAAAATTTGTATGGAACTATAAAAGACCTTGAAGAAATCTTGAGGAAAAATAACAAGCTGGAGTCATCACACTATCTGACTTCCAAATATACTGCAAAGCAATAGTAACCAAAACATCATGGTACTGGCATAAAAAACCAACATATAGACCAATGGAACATAATAGACAGTCCAGAATCCACTGTGTTAATAGCCAACTGATCTTTAACAAAGGCATCAAGAGTACACACCAGAGAAAGGACTGTCTCTTCAATAAATGATGCCAGGAAAACTGAATATCCACATGCAGAAGAATAAAACTAGTCCCCTCTCTCTCATAAAAAAAGTCAACTCAAAATGGATTAAAGACTCAAATGTAAGACCTGAGACTATGAAGCTACAAGAATAAAACAGGGGAAATGCTTTGGGACACTGGTCTGGGTAAGGATTTTTTTAATAAGACCTCAATAGTACCAGCAACCAAAGCAAAAATAGACAAATAGGATTTCACTAAACTAAAATGCTTCTGGAGAGAGGCCTAGATGGCAGACTAGAGGCAGCCTGCAAAACGCCGTTCTCACAGAGAGGACCGAAAGTGGTGAATAGATACCCACTTCTGGACTGATCATCTGAGTGAGAGCCCTGGGAATACATGGATAGTAAATAGGAGTGAAGTGAAGAAGACAGAAGTGGGATGCGCTACTCAGCAGGATCAGAGGTGATTAGAGAAGGCACTCATGTGGGAAAGGGACAGAGCAGAAAACCCCAGGCACCACACTTCCCCTGAGAATACTACAACTGGAGAGGCAGAAGACCTCTCCACTGCAGCAGGGCTCTGGACAGTTACAAATAGCATCCCAACCCCAGAAAGCTACTTTTGCCCAGGGGTCCGACCTGTGACTGCAGCCCCCCCACCCCCTCAGGTGGGGGGGGGCAGGGAATCCTGGCATTCTCGTGCAGCCTGTGGGTAGGTGACATGCACCCCTGCTGCCACCACCACCAAGGACTCAGCAGAGCAGGAGACCATGGGCCTGCAGCCCGCTGCTGTGGCCTGGGTGATCCTATTCAACTGCACTTCCCGTGGGACCCAGATAGAGCATGTGCCTGTAGTCATTGGTGACAATTGCCCGTGGCCTGGGTGATCCTATTCAACTGCACTTCCTGTGGGACCCAGATAGAGCATGTGCCTGTAGTCATTGGTGACAATTGCCTGTGGCCTGGGTGATCCTATTCAACTGCACTTCCCATGGGACTCAGACCAAGCATGTGCCCATAGTCATTGGTACCAATTGCCCACTGCTGGGGCAGCTGGACCACTACTACCACCACTGCTGCCTGGAAGGCCCCACGTAGGATGAAAAACAGTGCAGCCTTGGTCTTTGGATCTGTACAATATGCATGCCACTGACCCACACCATCCTGTGCAGCTGCCCTGGATTCCACAGCTTGTATGCACCCTGCCCTGCAACCACCCTGGCCCGTGGCCATGAGCACCGAGCCCCATGGACCTGCTCCATCCTGCATAGAGACACTGATTTGTGGGTCCACTCTGTCTGAGGGTCCTGCTCTAGCCTACAGGTAAGCTGTGACCTGCTCATCCACTCTGCACATCCCATGGGCCAGTGGGGCTGCTATGCCCTGTGCACCTGCTACACCCTACACTGCACCCTGCAAGGAACTCACACCCTTCCCCCAGTGCCTGGTACCTCCACTGCCCGGGACTGCACATGTGCATGCCATGCCCAGTGGACTCCTCCATCCCGCATGCACTCCTCATCCTGCCAGCCAGCTGCACTTCATGTGCACAACTGGCACCAGGAGCAGGCCCTGCCACAGCGACCTGGTGACAATCACAGGGGAATGAAAAATGTAGATGCAGCAGAGCAGCAGCATTAAAGGCTCACAGTGCATCCTCCCCTCTCCTGCCTGGTCAAGTTTCCAGAGTAGGACCCAAACAACCCATCCAGGGACCCACCCCTATCTTCACCAAACAACAGAGGTCCCAGCAGAGAAGAACAGGTGTACCCTATCTGCTGTCTGTTTTTAGCTAAGAGAAGTGGCCTCAGATGAGAAGGCACCAGCATAAAAACTCCAGCAACATGAAAAAACAGGCTGTCTCGACATCCCCAAAGGATCACAATAGCTCTCCAGTAATGAACTCCAACAAAAACAAAGTTGTTGAAATGACAGACATGGAATTCAGATTATGGATAGCAAGTAAGGTTAACAGAATTGAGAAGATTATAGAAAAGCATCTCAAAGAAACAAAAAACAAATTCAGTACATGAATGAAAAATTCACTAAAGAGATAGATAACATTAGAAAAGAGATAACAGAAATTAAAGAAATGAAAGAGACATTTAGGAAATTTCAAAATATACCAGAAATATTTAACAACAAACTAACACAAACAGAATAATTTTAGAGCTTGAAGACAAGGATTTTGAAGTAACCCAGTCAGTAAAATAAAGGTAGAAAAAAGAACAAAGAGAATAAACAGTCTCTGAGAGAAATATGAGATTATGCAAAGTAAACTAATATAAGAATTATAGATATCCCTGAAGAAGAAGAAAAACAAGCAGTAAGCATAGAACATATATTTGAGAGAATAATAGAGGAAAACTTCCCTGATATTGCTAGAGGTTTAGATATCTAGACACAAGATGGTCATTGAACACCTGGAAAAGTCATAGAAAATAGGACATCACCAAGACATATAGTCATCAGTGGACCAAAGTCAAAGTGAAGGAGAAAATCCTCAAAGGTGCAAGACAAAAGCAACAAGTTACTTACAAAGGAAAACCTATGAGACTAACAACAGACCTCTCAGCAGAGATCTTTCAAGACAGAAGGTATTGAGGTTCCCTTATTAGTCTTCCTAAACAGAATAACTGCTAGGCAAGAATTTTGTGTCCTGAAAACTGTTTCATAAATGAAGGAGAAATAAAATCTTTCCCAAACAAATGAAGATTAAGGGAATTTGTTACCTTTAGACCTGCCCTATAGGAAATACTTAAATGTACTCTATACATGGAAAAGAGCAATCACACCCAGCAATGTAAAAACACTGGAAAGTTAAAGCTCCCAACTCTTATAAAACAGTAACACAAGGGAGAAAACAAAGCAACTAAGTATCATTCAACATGATGAACAGAACAGTGTCTCACATATCAATACTAACATTGAAAGTAAATGGTCTCAGTGCTACTTTTAAAAGATATAGACTTGCTGAATGGATGAAAAAAACACACCCCACGCATCTGCTATCTCCAAGAAACTCATCTAACTTGCAAGGATATGCATAGACTCAAGGTAAAGGGATGGAAAAAATATTCTACATGAATGGAAACTAAAAGTGAGCAGGAGTAGCTATTCTCATATCAGATAAGAGAGACTTTAAATAAACAACAGTAAAAAAAGAGAGAGACAAAGATGGTCATTGTATAATGATAAGGGGAGCAATTCAGCAAGAAGATATAACAATTCTAAATACATATGCACCTAATATAGGAGCTACTAGATTAATTAATAAAATACTACTAAATCTAAGCAAAGAAATAAACAAAAACACAATTTCTGGGGACTTCAATTCTTCACATAGAACTGGACAGATCATCAAGGATAAAGATCAACAAATACTGAATAAAGAAATACTGGGCTTAAATGGGGTTCAAATGGACCTACAGACATATACAGAACATTCTACCCCCAAACTGCAGAATATTCATTTTTCTCATAGGCACATGGGATCTTTTCCAAAATAGATGGTATGTTAGCCCACCAAACAAGTCTCAGGAAATTCAGGAAAATCAAAATCATTACATGTTATCTTCTCAGATCACAAGGGAATAAAACTAGAAATCAACTCCAAGAGGAACTCTCAAATTTACACAAAGCCATGGAAATTCAACAACCTGCTGTTAATGATCCTTGGATCAATGATGAAATTAAGAAGGAAATCAAAACATTTTCTTGAACTGGATGACAATCATGACACAAACACCGAAAATCTATGAATTACATTGAAAGCAATGTTAGAAGGGAAATTCACAGCCTTAAATGCTTTCAACAAAAAGACAAAAAGATCAAAAATTAACAATCTAATGTTACATCTCAAGGAAGTAGGAAAAGAAGAACAAATCAAACCCAAATCTAGCAGAAAGAAAACAAATAAATCTCAGTGCAGAACTAAATGAATTGAAAAAAGATACAAAGGATCAATGAAACAAAAAGTTGGTTCTTTGCAAAGATAAAATTGATAGACCTCTAGTTAGATTAACCAGAAACAGAAGAGAAAGGGCCCAAATAAGCGTAAACAGAAATGAAAAAGGAGACAATACAACTGATTACATGTACAAAATGCAAAATATCATCAGTGAATAATATGAAAATCTCTCCGCACACAAACTAGAAGATGGATAAATTCCTGGAAACACATGACCTCCCAAACTTGAATCAGGAAGAAACAGAAATTCTGAATGAGTAGTAATGAGCAGTGAGCAGTAAGATCAAAGCACTAATAAAATATCTACCAAGAAAACAAAGTCCCAGACCAGAGGGATTCACAGCTAAATTCTACCAGACCTGCAAAGAAGAACTGGTACATATCATATAGAAATTATTCTCTAACACTGAGGAAGGAATCCTCCCTAACTCATTCTATGAGCCAGTATCGCCTTGATACCAAAGCCAGGGAAGGACACAACAAAAATAGAAACCTACAGACCAATATCCCTTATGAACATAGAAAGCACTATTGATATAACATGGATAAATTTTCAATTACTTTTTCTGAGTGAAAGAAGACAGTAAAAAAGGGTACACTCTGCATGTCCATTTATATCAAGTTCAAGGAAATGCTTGAGGGGTGTGGGCAGGTGGGTAGAGGCAGGTGTGGGGGATTACTAAGAGGCATGAGAAGCTTTTGAGGGTGATGGGTAATTCATTATCTTGATTGTGGTGATGATTTCATGTGCGTATACATATCTCAAAGCTGATCACTTTAATACCTTAAATGTGTCAATTATGCCTCAGTAAAGCAAAAGAGAAAAAAAGAAAGAAAGCAAGAAAGAGAGAGAGAGAGAGAGAGAGAGAGAGAGAGAGAGAGAGAGAGAGAGAGAGAGAGAGAGGAAGGGAGGAAGGGAGGAAGGGAGGGAGAGGCAAAACAAGTTCTGAGATATGACTTCTTGCCTATTACAGTGGTCAAAAATAAAACAAAATAACCTATTTCTTAGAACAGGAACACATCTTTAAATGTACATAGAAACAAAGTTCTGTACTACTCTCATTTTAACAATAAATAGGAATATCTATTGATACTTTAAAGCATTTGAAATGTTCATTTAAAACACAAGCAATATATTGACAAGCTTGATTCATTAATGATTTGAAAGTTTTCTCATCAAAGGGAAGAATCTTTTGAAAGCCATCTTAGAATGTTAACATGTATAGATACCACAAGTGTGACCAAATATGTTTCCAGCACAACTAATAGTATACTATACCAAGAGTATTAAAGGAAGAACAGAATTTAGGTAATTTGACTGTTTGCCTTCCCCAATTTATCAAATGTCAAATCTTTTACTTATTTTAAGGTATATTGTAAAGTTGACTTCATATATAGTGGGCTATCATTTAGGTATTACAAATCAGAAATTTAAAAGTGCTTTTGTGTCATTGGCGTTTAATAATTCTTTAGTAAAGTCATCACTAAATTACAACTTGAAAGCTAAAGGGCTTGTGAGATTTTATAATAAGCTTAGTTTTGCCCACTAAGTGACACAGTTCATATATATTGTAGCACTAATGAATTCATACCTACATGCTCAATTTTGGATATGCCACTGCACATAACCAATGACATCGTATGTTTTACATCACTCATTTCTATGTGTCTGGATTCTCATAAATAGTTTAAAGCAAGCAAACATGATCCTGTCCAAGCCAGGCCTCCTTGTAGTAGAATTTTTATTTCCTAAACAATTTCAAATGACATGATTTACATGCGCTAGCCGTTCTGTCCAAACGGGTTAAAATGGAGGAAAGGCAACAGTTCAAACATTACATTGTAATTCTCCAGCAAGCCCAAAGGAATAGGGTTGAGATAAATGAGGACAATCTGGCGCCTGAGTAATGGATCTGAATAAACTCTTACTGGATTCTCCCAGAATATTCCCACTGTATAGTGATCATTCAATGTCTGGAGCTTCTTGAATCTCCCTGAATCTCAATTTCTTAATTTCTGAATTGGTAATAATAATAAGAATAAAAGTATCAATATAATAGTGATGATACCTGACACCACTTTCACATGCTGCTCTAAGGATTCAGAGGGAGAACATAAGAAACTCAATCACCTACCGTGTTTCCTAGAAAATAAGACCTACCCATAAAATAAGCCCTAGCAGGATTTCTAAGCATTTGCACAATAGAAGCCCCACCCTGAAAATAAGCCCTAGTGACCCGGTGGCTGCGCAGCGCGTCTGCACAACCCAGGCATTTCCTCACACAGCGGGAAAGAAGCCGAGCAGCCCTTCTCATCTGCCCCGTGAGAGCTCTGTTGCTCGGCATGAGAGACTGGGGCCAACGGATCTAAGGGAAATGGAGTCGCAAGAAATTCAGGATGGAACTCGGGGTTTGGAGAGTTATGATGATGTTCTAGAAGATGACTTAACTATATTTGAATAAATGTAGATTGTTGTACCATACTTAAAAAAAAAATAACACATTCTCTGAAAATAGGGTGTCTTCTTGAAGAAAAATAAATATACGACCCTGTCTTATTTTTTGGGAAACGCGGTAGTTACTACTCCTGGAGTTCATTTGTTTTATTTCAAATGATACAGATTGCGAGCCATTTTGACATCTGAAATTTTATCCTGAGGACACAGAGACCAATAAAGCCAGTCCTCACTGTAGGAATGCTCAGTTTACCAAGGAGTCCAAAAGTTAAAGTAGATCCAGAGAACAGTGCAGTAAAGGCAAATAAAGAACTTGGGTGGTCGAGGAGTCTTCACAGAACTGAAAAGATTTCATCGCCTCAATCTTCTCCACCCATAGTAAAACGTTATTTAAAAGAGGCAACTGAGATCCGCCTGCAAGTGGGTTCCTCCTGGCACAGAGGGTCTGTTCTGCTGAGGTCTATGACTACGCTGTGTGCTGTGGAAGGAGGAAGCAGTGGTTGTGGTTTTCCCAGGACCTTGAGCTCTGTAATCCTAACTTCTTCCAGCCAAATGTATTCTTTTAGAAATATGGAAAGACAGAAACTAAAGCAGAACGAGTTCCTTCAAGCCCTGGGACTCCCAACCTTGTCAAATCTGAACTGGAGGGGATGGACTGCGGGCTCCAGGAGCTAACTGGAAGCCGGGCGACTCCTCCACGGGGTCGTGGGCGCCCCGTCCTCTCCGAGCGGACGCGGCTCACTTCTAGGCTCACTTGTAGGGTGCCGAGTGAGCAGCACCGTCAGCAGAGACGGGTGTCTGCGGCCCCTGGCGTCTGAAACCCAAAAGCCCAGTCACACAGAGAAAAGCGTTTCCGTGTGGTCTGATGAGGGACACTCTTCTTTGGGCAACAGAATCAGAAACAGCTCCATTAAATAAAATGAATACTCATTACTAGGTTTTGTTTTCCTAGTTGAAGCCATATAAGATTAAATAAATAATCACTAGCATCAGACATCAGAAAAAAATAATCTTAATTAAAACTACATTCTGCTAATCTATTTTGGTTTCCCTTTGACTTATATTTCTTCAACAGAAACCCTCTTCCTGAAAATTATTACGGACGCGGGAGCCACGCGCAGTTCGGGCCTGAGTAAACGCAGCACCCTGAGAGCGGGCCACCAACACCGCCAGCCCGGACTGCGGTGCGGGAGCGGGGCTCCGCGCGCGCGCACTGGCGTCCACGCACGGCGGGGGGCGGCGGCCCGCGCGTGCGGGGCTTGTCCGTCTGCGCGCCCGCAGCACGTTTTCAGCCGACCGTCTGGACGGCGTCGCCCAGCGCCCCGCGCACAGCTGGGCGAGAGCTCGGCGCGCCGCGCGGGCGGGCGGGCGGGCGGGCGCACCCAGAGCGCTTGGGGGAGCGCGGGCGGCTCATCTGTTTTCTTTTGTACGGAAATTCTCAGACTTCTAAAACGTGGCGAGCTGCTGTAGCGACCTCGGGTGTCCCCGGCGCGGACGCCCGCAGCCGCCCTCAGCCCCCGCAGCTCCCGCAGCCGCCCTCAGCCCCCGCAGGCTCCCTCAGCCCCCGCAGGCGCCCTCAGCCCCCGCAGGCGCCCTCAGCCTCCGCAGCCCCCGCAGCCGCCCTCAGCCCCCGCAGGCGCCCTCAGCCCCCGCAGCCCCCCGCAGCCCCCGCATTCCCCGCAGCCACCCTCAGCCCCCGCAGGCGCCCTCAGCCCCCGCAGCCCCCGCATTCCCCGCAGGCGCCCTCAGCCCCCGCAGGCTCCCTCAGCCCCCCCCCCCCCGCAGCCGCCCGCAGCCCCCGCAGGCGCCCTCAGCCCCCGCAGGCTCCCTCAGCCCCCGCAGGCTCCCTCAGCCCCCGCAGCCGCCCGCAGCCGCCCGCAGCCCCCGCATTCCCCGCAGCCGCCCTCAGCGCCCCGCAGCCCCCGCATTGCCCGCAGCCGCCCGCAGCCCCCGCATTCCCCGCAGCCGCCCGCAGCCCCCGCATCCCCTGCAGGCCCCCTCAGCCCCCGCAGCCCCCGCAGCCGCCCGCAGGCTCCCTCAGCCCCCCCCCCAGCCGCCCGTAGCCCCCGCAGGCGCCCTCAGCCCACCCCCACCCCCACCCCCCCGCAGCCGCCCACAGTCCCCGCAGAATCCGGCCGGGCGGCGGGGCTCGCGGGGCGGGGCGCGGCCCGGCAGGCGGGGGCGCTGGGGGGCACCCGCGGACGCGCCGCCAGGGAGAGCCCAGCGCGCGCTCCGCCCGCCTACCCTCACTCCGCTACTTGGACAAGGACATTCCGTGTTTTATTTTAGAAATCGTTTACGAGTAAAATGTGAAAATTAAACTATATCAAGAAAATGTCAGCATGAATTAAAGACGTTAGCTTCATTAACTGTAACAATTGTTTTAGAGGAGTTCAAACAAGCTTCATTTCTTACCAGCACTTGGCTTTTTTGTTGTGTGTCTGACTCTGAACTTGCTGGCGACGTGCTGAAACACAGAATTCACAGTTCTGAAATTGCACTTCAGGCGTGCTAGTGCGCGTGCGCGCGCCTCCCCCGCCCGCTCCCCCGACATCAAATAGCTCTTTACACTCTAACATTTAAGATAACTTTTCCAAAGCATTTCCTCCAAATGTCAGTTGCTGGACGTTTCAAAGGGAAATGAAAATGGAATGTAAACTTTTCTTGCAGAAGATAAAATAGCCTTTATAGGTTCTCTTGAGAATAAGCAGTCTGAACAGTACGATCTGTTCTGAAAACCTGCAAAATCTCTTATTTCAACTAGAAACATAGAGGGAGGAAGCCGACTTAGGAAACTGTCTCGCACTGCCTCCCCTCCGCTCCCGGAGGCGCTGGCCCGCAGACGCGTTCTTGACCACATCTTGAATGTCTCCCCTTTGGTTTCTGCTTGATGGCGCTGGGTCCTTTTGCCATAAAGGTTATCGCAAAACTGCATTCTCACTGTCTCCGATTTTTGTGCTAAAGCCACTACAGTCAGACTTTCACCGGTACCACTCCACAGAAACTGTCCTTGTCAAATCCACCAAAGGTCTCCACAGAGCGGTACCGGTGGCCGTTCCTCGCGGCTCTTCTTGCCTGACAGCTTTTGACAGCGACTCCTCGCGGCCTCTTTGAATCACTTTCTCCACTCAGACCCCGGGACACCCCACGGTTCCAGAATACTTTCTCCCCATCTAGCCACGGCGTATCCATCCTTCCTTTCTTGTCTTGGCTCAAATATCAGCCCCTGGATGAGCTCTCCCACATGCACGTCGTTTAAAGTTGAACCCCTCACTTCATCACCAGACTTTGTTTTTCTCTGTAGTATGTGGCACTTTTTAACATATAATTTGCTGATTTGTTATATTTTTGTCTGTCTTCTCAACTAAAAATGTAAAGTCCTTGAAGAGAGAGTTGTTTTTTTTTTTCCTGTCATATTTGTTATTCCATCCTCACCATCATGAAGAGGGATAGGATGGCCAAAAAATATTTGTTGAATTGAATAAGCGAATGATTTCAAAATCTCATAGATGTAAAAGATTCCATTCTATTGTTGCCAAACAATAAGCCTTACTTTTAAATTCTGAGGTACTATTTCCCTAATGAATAAATTGTTTTCATATTTCTGTGCATTTGTTTCATTTTACTCACTTTTCAAACAATTTAGAACAATTTAAAAATGCTCACAAAGTAATCAGTGATTACTGAGCAAAATTAAATTCTCACTTAGTGGAAGGAGACGCTGTGGTTCTGAGAGAGATAATTACTCTTCTCACATCATAGGTGAATCAGCAAAACCATATATTTTGGCTTTCTACTTGATGGTACTTCTTTGTCATGAAATGGAAAATAAGCTTTTGTTCACACAGTGGCTGGACAAACCAACAAATGGCTTTGCAGGACCTTGATAAACTGAGCCCTCTTACCTTCTAACTAATTTTATCTTCTATGCATTCGGTGTGCTACACAAAACTAAATATTGTCACTAAACTATACTATCTAATAGTATAGCTTAATATTGTCACTAAACTATACTATCTAATAGAGTATATGTTTATCCTTTCCTTAAGTTGTTTCCTCTGGCTAGAACTCTCATGCTGTCTCCTCTGCTTGTTGAAATCTTACTATTTCTTCATACCATAACTCAAATGCTTCCTCCTCCTGAAGGCCCTCTCACCCTATTAATCAGAAGTATATCTTGACTCTATATTCTTTTTTTTTATTATTTCAGCATATTACAGGAGTACAAATGTTTAGGTTACATGTATTGCCTTTGCCCCACCTGAGTCTTGACTCTATATTCTACAAGCAGTTTTTGGACATCTGTCTCTTATAACCCTTATTACATTTTATAATGTATATAATTATTTGTCTATCTGTGTTTTTGCATTTCTCAGTGACATCCTCCTAGATGTTTTATTTATTTTTTTATTCACCTAAAGCCATGTGGAGCAAAAATTTAATATTTGGTCACTGAATGAAGCCAAACAAAATAAAACATTGTGAGTACAGTACCTTTATGTGCATATTCAGATATGCTGCAAATGCACCACAGAAAGAACTATTTGAAACCATCTTCTTTTAATAAGCTGAAACAAAACTCCTAATTTGAAAATGAGGGAGCTTTGACTGCCTGACAATAATATTTAAAGGTCATGAGTTATGGCTGCAGAGTAACCATAGTAACTCAGCATACACAGTACAAGTCTTGTTGTACAATAATTAAGGGAAAAAAAGCTTTAGAAAGCCTATTAGCCTTGAGATAAAACAAATTATAATTAATACATGTATTTATACAGCTTGTTTTTATTGCAATGTTTTCTTACTTCAGGGTTCATGAGGAAACTGGAAAAGCTTCTTTAAATTTCTATTGGCAAGGAGTAACAATATGACATATAAGCCATATAGTAGTCTTTTTCTCATTGCTTTATAAGAACATAAAAATTTCCTTCCTTTAAATGAAATACTTTTCTATTTACTTTCTAAGCATTTTATTCCATGCTATTTATGTAGAATTGAAATAGTAATTAGTCACCAATTAGTCCATGTGAATAAATGATTTTAATAAAATTGGTATAGCTGTTGAGCACTGAATTCCATAGGAAAGGATTTCCTGGGAAAACCCTTTTTTGTTCCTTAGGTTAAATTGCATGCAGGGCCCAAGCCTCTCTTGCTTACATAACTTAGGAGCAAGTTCCCATTCAGTTTATGTAAACTGTGGAGAAGGTCTGTCTCTAGGGCATGAGAAGAGACGAAGAGGAGGGAAAAAGAGAGGGCGGCCAGTAGACACACTGGACCAGTTTGTTCCTGCTTAGAAGGGACGGAGCTGAACTGAACCCACCGAGAGGTCAACGAGAGCAGCGTGGTTCTCCCATCCTTGCCTCAAAAGCCCTGCTCTACTCACACAGAACACTGGGCTCCTCAGACAGGAGGACAGAAATGCTAATGACAATTTACAGTGAAACAAAGTCCACCTTTTCACTTGGCTTTCTGCTGGTTGTATATAGGGCTATTTATTTCACAGTTGTTCATTGCAGGACATTTCCCTCCATTTGGTGACCTCATGTTTACCTCTCCAATTGTCTCCATATTGACATACCGTCTCTTTAGGAGCTTTGTTCAGGGAAATTAAAAGAAAATGAGTGTTTGCTAAATTTCATTTGCTTTAACAAAAAAAAAACAACAAAAAAACTTCCTTCCTTCCTCCCAAAGATTGTTCATCTTTTGAGGGTCATGGACTCCTTTGCACACAGAAACAACATTTTACACAAAATCTTGGGAAAATTGTGAATTTTCTTTATCATCTATGGACCACAGACCCAAGGCAAAAAGCAAATACAAATAAGTCTCACACATTCACATAAGGAAAATATGTTTTAAAGCTTAACACACAGCCACGATTGCACGCACACACCACACGTAGGCTACTGCTCTCCAGGATATAGCTCCTTCTCTGCAGAGAAAGTGGGGTCACCTCTTACTCAAGATTTAAAAGAAAATTCCAAATAGAAGATATTTCCACATTTGAAGAAGAAATGAGTATTGTGTCAACACACAAAACTTCCAGTGCTTAACAGCAGATCAGTTACAGAGATGAACTGCACTTCCACATGTGTAGCCAGAGTTGATTTGGGTATTTATTTGGGGACCATGGAGAGAAGGAATGACCCAGCTTTGTATGTGTGTAGCTCTTGGCAAAAGTGGTGAGGGCGACAATTCATTTTAGTGGTTCGGAGAGAGGGCTGGCTCAGCACCCTCTCCCACTTCCCACTCTAGTAAATAGGGCAAGTTTGTGATTTTTGAGAAGAGCCAGTGAAGGAAGTTTTATTCATTCAACAAATATTTACTGAAGCCCTACTGCATGTCAGGCCCTGCCCTATGACCTAGGAAGACAGCAGCTTTCAAAGAAATGGGTCATTCTCCAGAAAAGGGTGAAAAGTCTGTCTATTGTTATTCCCTAGACTTTAAAGAAAAGTTTTGGGGCATTTTTTGATTTTTTTTTAAGTGCTGAGTGGAGGCTACTTTATCCAGAAATTCCCATGAAGTATTTTGGGACAGGAGGAGCTGAGGACTTACCTGCTTCTCTCTGCGGTTTCAGACTCTGGGAGCACAGAGTTCTTGCTATAACATTCTCCCATCTCAAGCCAGGCCCACTAGGATCCCCTGTCCATGGGAGAGACACCAACTCTCCCCACTCCCCTTAGAGCTTTAGAATCCCTGCCAGGCTCTGATGTCCCTTGTTGCTAGGCAACCACAATGGCTATGGAAAGGACAGTTAACTTGCCAAAGAAAAAAGTCTCAGTTACAAAGCCCTCAAAACATCTCACAAATCAGATCCAGGCAGGAAAACAGATGAAGAATCACCACATAGTCATCATTTCTGGAAAACCCATTCCAAGTGGAACAGAAGCAGTGGTTTTGGGCTCAAACCAGGGCATGTTTACATCCAGAACCAGTGCTAAGGAAACAGCCACACTGGCTGTCTGAGAGGGTGCACAGCCAGCAAGGGACTGGTTTATAGGGAAGCAGCAGTTTCTCTGCAGACTGACCCCTCACTGGGGTGATCTGCTTTCCCTCCGACCCACAGGCCCCAGAGAGAAGACCTACCTGGCCACTTGCTAAGCGAAGCTTTCTTCCTGGCATAGGATGGCAGAGGAGATGCACTAATGAGCTGGTGTTCTGCTCACTGTCACTGCTCCTTCTTTCTTGGTGACTGTCTGAAGTTACCAGCCAGCCACTTTCTCCAAGCCAGTTGTTATCTCTCTCCCTGGATGCGTTTATGGACCCAGATGGGCTCTGGCGGGAAGTACAGGTTTGAGCTCTGCAGTCTACAGATCAGAATCACTTCTGGGTTTTGATTTGTAAGTCCTAGACTCATCAAACCTATCACACCACCCACTCCAAAATCAATCAGGTAGGTATGACAGCAAGTTTCTAATCACAGAATTTGTTTCTAGAGTTGAAGCATATAGAGCAAATAACTGCAATAGTAGTAGGAATGAATAGTTGGAACTTATCAATTCATGAGTGTAATTAGCATCTATTTCACCAATAAAATTTTAAGTTACCCCCCCTTGGTAAAACAACTCTTTGAGTAAAGTTAAGAACTATTGAGCAGTTGTTCTGGGTGGGAAAGTCCACACTAACTGGGTAGATGAAGAAAGGCAAGGACTGGGCCGCTGGCGTTGCGTCTAGTTAGCAACCTGTTCAGGATTACAAAATCATCTTACCTCTGCATGCTTTGGTTTTCTTATTTTTAAAAGAACCACTTAAACTATTTCTGTTATCCCTTCCAGTTCTAAGTTTGTTCTGTGTTCTTTAGTCCATCTTATTAAAAAAAACCCACAGAGTGGATTATATAATATTTTAGTACATTTTTGAGGAATGTGCAAATGTTCACCATGTAGTTGGCTCATAATATTTTATAAAGGGCAGGTCATCTCAGTAATGGCTGGTGAAAAGCACTGTTGGCACTAATTATTTATAATGGTTATTAATCTTATCGTACATCTGGCTGATCAAAAAGAGAGGCGGAGAGATATAGCTGGCACAAAAACAGACTTTCAAAAAGTCCTTGAAAAACAAAATGACTTTTCTATTCTCATTCCTCCGTAAAGGAATACTGCATGGAAGGATTTCAAAAGGTGGTGGTGAAATTAGCAGATATATCAAAGACATATTGGCCAACAGAATTCTGGACTAAAAAGGCTAACTAGTGAAATAAGGAAAAGTACTCATGAATGAAAGTCATTCAGATGATCTTATTTTTAAAAATTAAAGTAAATTTTAAGAAAAACTATTAATCCAATTTTCCCATATTGGCCTAAAGGAAAAAAAGGGTATTATTAATATAACAAAACTTGTAGAAATATATGTAAATCATTGGCGCTTACACCATTAACATTATTTTAAACTGAAAATATTCTGTAAGCTTATTGGGGTTCCTGTACACTACTACGTTCAATTTGAAAACGTAATTACATTGTAGACCGTCAAAAATGTATCTTTTCTTAGAATCAGAAATCACAAATGTGCATATGACAAGGAGGAATTTCATATGTTCTGCTGCCGGTGATTATCAGGGTGCCTGATCCAACTTAGATCCAACTTTCTGGCACCCGAGGGCCAGAAAGGAGGGCAGAAGGGAAAGCACAGCACCGAGACAGCAGGCCGGGCAGGCCGATGTGCAATGAAGTGACGTGTCTGAGGAGGGAGAGCAGCTGCGGAGGGGATCTGTAGTCTGTGCTCGGGAAAGAGCCCTCTGTTTCCGTCTGTCCACTCACTCTTTTATTTGTTTATTCATTTTTTTCACCAAATATTTATTGAAAACCGACCGTGCGCTAGGCCTGGTGCTCGGCTAATGAAATAGAGACTGCCTCTGCGCTCGTCATTCCCTCAGGGTCACCGTTCCAGTAGCCATTAATGTCCTACTGGAGAACCAATAATTAAATAGAGCAGGTCTTGGATTTCCAAAATACACATCCCAAGCACTGAAAAAACGATAAGCAGATAAATTCAAACAGGGGCACGTCCTGGGTGTTCCTCCTGCGGCCCACAACCTTAGGAAGAAATGGAACTGCCTTTCTTGGAGTTGACCTCGGGAAGTTCACTATGCTCTCACTGTGATGAACACAAGGTGACTGTGCCCATGTCTGGGAATGTGCTGTGTGTGGTTGGGGAGGACAAGAGGAGAAGGTGAAGGTGACAGAGAGACCAAAGTCACAGCACACAAACAAGTACAAATCAGGGCATGAACCACAACAACCAAAACATCTTCCAACTGATAGCAAAGGCATTCCTTCTTTTTCTCTCAAGACTGAGCTAGCTCCCTGGTTACTGTTTTTCTGACCTCTTCCCTGTGTTGCTGATTGCTTGATACAGTGGGTCTAATTATCTCCAGGTTCCAGCCTGTGCTAATGGAGAGGGATGTTTATCTGTGTAAGCAGAGAGACTTGTCTGCCCCTGTGGTCCTACATGCTTTACTCAGGAAGCATACGGATGAAATTGACAGCTGTTAATTGATGAGCAGGGATGTATACTTTTCATTCATGGCCTGTTTGTGGCAGGAAAGAAACGTTCCTGCTCCCTCCTTACTATTCGTTACTTCAGTGAGCATTTGTCCCTCGCAAATCCCTAGTGGTGTTTGATTTCCCTGTGAGAATTGTGTCTCTCCCCTTGTATATTGATTTGGAGGGACAGCAAATTCAGGTACCTGGCCTTGCCACATAACCTAAGAGGGAGCAGACCCTGCTGAGACAGAGGTCTACACAGCATTAAACTTGGCTCTTCAGCAATTGGATCCCGGGTCTTTGAATCTCAAACAGGTAATATAAGAAGGAAAGAAACAGCTGAAGTTCTAGTCATCACTCATTTATTGAGGTTCTGCCATGTAGCAGGCATTTTTCTGGATGCTGGTTTAACAGTGGCAAGAAAGACAGCTGCTCCCATGAATTTCATACTGTGGTTGGTAGAGGCAAAGAAATACAGAAGATAATTACAGACAGGGACAAGTACTCTAGAGAAAATAAAAATAAAAGAATATGATAAGGCTAGGACCGAGAGGTAACATAGAACCGAGACGTGAAGGATGAGAAGGGAGCAGCCTTGGGGCGGTTGCAGGGAAGGTGTACCGCCAGAGATGGCATGACCCCAGACCACAGAAACACGCCTGAACAGCACCATTAAAAGACAAACTTCTCTTGACCTTATGTCTTTCTGGGCTCTCCTTCATTAAAAAATCTTCAAAAAAGTAGCTTATTTTTCCATGCTTTCTTCAATCTTCTCCAAGCAAATACTCATAGACTCCAGTGGAATGGCTCTCCTCTGGTCACCACTGACCTCCTCCTTGTTCTTAAACAGCAATGTCCTGGCCCACCTTTTCCTGGTATGAGTCCGGCGTCTAATCTCTGGAGTAGCTGTGGTTTCTGCGCGTTCCCAGCCTTCTGCTGATTCCATGAGCCCCCATATGCTGCCAATTCTTTCCGTTTTTCTCTTCTTAGCCAGAATTTTTTTCTATCACTTCCAACCAATAAAAGCCTAATTCATGCATTTATATTTTTCATATTACTGTTAAACAGGGAAAATAACTGTTCAACTAAGAACACCATTCTCATTCACTTTTGCTTACATTCACTGTTTTCCTTAAAATGCTAGCTACTACTATATTGATGAATACATATTTATGTTTCTCCTATGGTTAATTTTTTCTTATAGTACTCACTTCTTGAGAGTAAATCATTCATTCATTTGAAAATATTTATTATTGTCTATGTGCCTAGGACAATTTGAGACATTAGAGATAGGCATTGTTCAAAATAGGCATGGTTCCAAGACATAACCAAATGGTGATCCTGGTACACTGAAACCAAGAAATTTCTCTTATGGGTTGTTTCTGCTGTTAGTATGTTTTAAAATATCCTTCTGTCTTTTCTAAGGCTTTGTTACTCTAGGCTCTTTTATGTTTAATTAGGAACTTTTATGTTTAATTAGGAACTTTTATGTTCCTAATTATGTCTCTAACAAAATTTCTTAGAGACTCATTAGCTATAAAATTAAATATGATTGTTCTAAATATTAGATTTTTATTTCTTTAATCATTTTCATATACTTTTAATATAGAATCTAATCTCAAATAAGTAAAAACAAGCAAGGTGGTAGTAGAGAACCCTAAGAAGCCGTTTCTCAGAAGTCTTCCCCACCACGCCTTCCTCATGGCTCGCAGTGGGTGGGGAAGGTGTTGGGTGGGGTGGTGCTGGGAAGGGCGCTCTCAGCTGCGAGACGCAGCAAAGGCAACTCACAGTGGTTAACTCATGAGGGAATCTGCTGGCTGATGTGACGAGAAGGTCCAGAAGTTATAGGTGCTTTAAGGTTAATTGGTGATGCTATCAGAGCACATGGTCATTCCATCTTCCATAAACAATGTGGCTTCTTCTGAAGGCTGGCCTTCCTCGTGGGCATGGAGTTGGCTGCCAGCAGTAACTGAGGTGACTTTGTGCGGTGACTTTGTGCGTGGTTGGAGACAGAGAAAGAGGATCGCTTTCCATAGCCTTAGAACAGAAGTTCTTTGTTTGCTTCTAATTGAGTAATTCAAAATAGCTAATCACTGTGACTGAGGAAATGTCAATTGGGTTCAGTCTGAAATCTATACCCACCCAAACCAATCACTGTGCAGTGGGGAAAGATCCAGCAGACCCACCCTTAGAACCACCTGTGGGATCAATCCCACTCACATTCCAGCACTACCACATAGTCGGGGAGGGCGAAATGTATTTGGGGGGCTCTAACACTGTCCAGCACAGATAGACATTTGCATATGACTTGTATATCATTCATATGTATTTCTTCTTTGGTTATTTAACCAGTGAAATAATCATGATCGTATCTTTAATATAAGGTGTTGCCTTATATGTGTTTTACATAATTTTTTCATATTATCTAAACTAGAAAAATATTCAGTAAGATTAATTTGCTATTACAATCATTACTGTATTTCTATTCTTTGTTAATGAAGTATCATATACTAGTAAGGAGAACAAAAAGTTAAAGATAGGGTCGGAGAACACTTAATATAATTTGAGAATCACAGTCTTAGACAAAAGTATAAACTTTATAAAGTATAAACTTAATAAACAGTAATTAACTAGTTGTTATCCCTTTCTTTCTTTTAAAAAATTGGAAGTTCCTTGGATTTAACTAGTTGTTTATATATAATTTATTTTCAGCACTTAATACTTACAATATGCTTTGTGCTCACTTACCTCATTACATTGGCAAAATTATCAGTCACGTTGCAGCTGTAGCTTAGGAATCATTCTGAAATTTTTATGTCTACTGATGAGTTTAACTTAGAAAACATATCCATATAAACGCTCTATTCCCCCAAAGTGATAAATCTTTATATTTACTTTGATAAAACCAGCCACAAAACATTTTGATTCAGCTCCAAAATATTGAAACTTTCCTTCATATTTTCATGTAATTCATTTCATTGGTTATTCTTTTATTGTATAAGCCATTCATTCAAACCTCATTAACACTCTTTTCCAGGCACTCTACTGAGCACTGGATGTGTGTGTGTGTGCACGTGTGTGTGTGTGTGTGTGCATGCATGTGTGTGGGCCTTGCACAAACAGACAAGGAATTTGAGAGGTTTCTGCAGCCCTTCCTGGAGCACATAGAATGAGAACAGGGAAGTTAGAAGATTCAGAATTAGGGTAAAGACAAGAGAGAACAGGGATGTGATAAAGGTACACATATTTCCCTTACAAACGTACTAACACCAGGCCACTAAGTAGCAGGGAAAGACTCTGAACGCCAGAGTCTGAACTCGCAGCCGACAAGGCATATCTTAACCCGCAGGTCACATCATCATCCTTCACCAGGATGACAGCACTTTAGGACTCGATGTGAATGTGAGTTGGCGATCAGTGCCACCTGTCCTTATTCAATGCAGGGAGCGTCTCACCGTTCTGGGACTAGTCATTGCGAGCTCCCAGGGCGTCAGGGCCACACAGCGGGGGACACGACCCCCGAGAGCCTGCCCACTTCAGCACCGGCAGCACTTGCCACAGAGACTACATGTGGAAACTATTCAAAAATAAGAACACGCTGTACAACTAACAAGTTATTGAGAGATGTTCTATTTGTAGTTTTAATTTTGAGGAGGAAATAAATTATTAACTGCAATTGAAACAAAAAAGAATTTGATCTTGAAGAGGTTTAATGTGTGGCAGATTAGAAACAACAAAAAATATTTTTTTAATAGACTCACTCAAAAGAGGCAAACAGTTTTGTCGACAGCTCTTGGTGTTAATTTGTTAAATCTATATCACACGGGAGAAAAAATGTTCGAAACCCACCTGACACATCCCAACCAGTGAAACATTGCTTGTCCTTGCAAGATGTTGATTATTATTTTATGAGATTTGTGAGATGCTTGCTGAA
Source organism: Microcebus murinus (assembly GCF_040939455.1). Taxonomy (NCBI): domain Eukaryota; kingdom Metazoa; phylum Chordata; class Mammalia; order Primates; family Cheirogaleidae; genus Microcebus; species Microcebus murinus. The sequence goes on along the minus strand of NC_134114.1, from coordinate 97,905,523 downwards.
TCTAAAAGCAACTTACTGTGAAATCTTAGAAACTGGTGGGTAACACAGAGGTGCCCACCTACTTTCAATATATCACACTTATCATTTGTCATTTACAAAGTATTATTTTGGCCATTCTTACTAGCATTAGCAAAATAAGTTATACGAACAGCAACTCCCAAGATTGGGTAGAAATTATAGATAAAGGAAAGAGAATAATTCAAGAGAATGAGAAAGGAAAAGCATGCCCTAACAAATGTCATTCTTAATTTTTTAGTCACAATTAATATACTACTATTTGCTTTCATCTAAATGTTCTAGTAAAAACACACAAGTGTTTGAATTCATTGTTAAACTTTAGTTGCAAAATAATTTTTGGAGAACTATACTGGAAGTATAAATATCACAAATTTAAAATTTTAAAGAAATAGCAGTTATATTGCTATGCCTCCTGCTTCAGAAGCATATCGTTTGTATGATAAAAATGTCATGTACATTGTTATAAGGGTTTTCTATTTGTAATTTATCAGATGACTGCTTAGCCTTCCAGGAACCATCTTTCATTCTATGCTGCTAGAAACAGACAATAAACAAATGTTTAGCAATAAAATATCTTCCTCGTAATAAGAAAAATATAGACAATACTAAGGCAGCTTTGTTAAGAGAAAACCATTCTTTATGTAGCAGGCATCAGCTGTCCCTTTAATCAAGAGGCAGTTGGTTAAAAGGGAGGCTTTCTGAGGCTGCTCCAACAACAAATGCACCCTCAATAGGAGGGTGCCCAAAATAAGCTGTCATCTTTGGCTTCTCTCTGTGAGTATATTGAATTTCCCGAGTGATCCTGCTGTCCTTTTACACGTTGCAGACGCACCAGATCAGCCAGCAAACAAAACTGCCAGTGCAGCTTGTTCCTGCCACTGCCATGGGAGCTGGGTGTATTTGCCTCTTGATTCACCAAATGACATTAGAGAAAACAAGTAAACAAACATAAATCTCACATTGAAGTATCATGGATAATAAATTATTAAAATCCTATACCTTAAGAAAAGAAAATGAAGCAACCAACCAGGCTCCATTAGTTCAATTTTGGAGAAACCAAAGAGATGAAAATCACAGATGAGATGTTAACCTGATGAGAAATTATCAGTTGATAATTTCTTCTTAAAGTAAATTATTTCCCTGGTTAATTTACAACTTCAGAAATGAAATTTTAAACATTGTCTAATAGCCAAACTACATTTCACCACAACTTCATATCTTGTGAAACTAATCTTTAAGCATATATTCAGAAGGTCATTTTGATTTATTATTCTTATTAGCAGAAATACCAAATTTGCTGGCAGAGAAGTCTTTAGAGTCTATTATTAATAACAACTTATTTTTAAATACTGAAACACTATGTTACATTAACTTTAATACAATATTGAGTTCAAGAGTGAAGCTAACTAGTTAGTGGTAAACTTACCACTTTACTGATTAATTTTAGCATTCAAATTCCTATTGATTCCTGTTAGATCTTGATATGCTAGGAAAATAAGTACCTTATAGAAATTTCTAGGCCAGGCACAGTAACTCATACCTGTTATCTCAACATTTTGGGAAGCTTAGATGGGAGGATCGCTTGAGCCCAGGAGTTCAAGACCAGCCTGGGCAACATGACCGCACCACTGTACTCTAGCCTGGGTGACAGAGTGAGACTCTGCCTCTAAAAGGAAGGAAGGTTGGGGCTTTGTCAAAAATGGCAGACTAGGGATGACCTCCCTGCTCTTTGCTCTTGGAGTGGGAGGTGAAGAAGTCAGCCTGAATCACTCGAGTGGGTAGTTCTCCTACAGGATCAGCTTCGCAGAACTACAGGGAAGCTTCGAGGGGCAGCAGCGCCGGGAAAAGGAAGAAAGTGAGTCAGTGGATTTATTCTGAAGTTCCGAGAATCCGGGTGGTACTGTGGGGATTGGAGTGTAAGCTGGCCGCGCTTAGCGGCCAGCCAAGCGGCTGTGTGAACCTTTCTACAGGAAAACAACTTCTCCTCCACGCCCACGCAAGCAGAGAAGTGCTTGAAGACAGCGTGAAGAGGTAACACGGACGGGCAGGCAGGTTGGAGAGGACGCAGGAGCGGAAAGTAATTTGAAATCTCCAGGGCACGGTGCAAGGTCGCCATTGCGGGGAGAGCTATAAACACTAGAGGCTTACACTTTGCTTGTGAAGGGACAGAAAAGTGAGACAGATTGCTCATTTGACTGAGTTGCCGGGTGGACTCGGGCAGCTGCCCAAGCGCTGCAAGGGAGGGAGCGGAAGAGGGGAGTGAGAGCCGTCCTCCGGGACCCTCCGGGGTCTCCAGAGACCCAAGCTCCGCTGCTGCGGGACGCGCCGATAGTTCCATCACCTCGGCGGGCCCTGCGCGCGGCCCCGGCCTCCGCGCATCCTGCGCAGGGATCTCCAGAGACTCAGACCGCGGGTGCGCGCCGATAGCTCTCGCCGCTCGGTGGGACTAGCCCGCGGCCCTGGCCTTCGCGGATCCTGTGCTGGGATTTCTGGCACCTTGGACTGCGGGTTCGCGCCCCACGGCGGGACTTGCCCGCAGGTCCCGGCCTCCACGCATCCTACGCAGGGACTTTCACCAGCTTGGACTGTGGGTGCCCGCTGATACTTCTCGCCCCTCGGTGGAACTTGTCCACGGCTCCCAGTCCCTTGAGCTCTGCCGGTGAAGGGACAGAGGGCGGGGTGAGAGCCATCCTCCACGGATCCTCCGCAGGGATCCCCAGCGGCCCAAGCCCCACCGCTACAGATCCGTGCCGATAATTTCTGTCCCTGGGCGGAACTTGTCCAGGGTTCCCAGCCCCTTGAGCCCTACCGGTGAAGGGTCAGAGGCGGGGCAAGAGCCATCCTCCGCGGACCCTCCACAGGGGTCTCAAGTGGCCCACGCCCCACCGTCGCGAGGACATACAGATAGTTTTCGCCCCTCCTAGGAACTTGTCCACGGTTTCCAGCCACCTGAGCTCTGCCGGTGAAGGGACAGAAGGAAGGGTGAGAGCCATCCTTTGCAGACCCTCCCCAGAGCTCCTTAGTGACCCAAGCCCGGCCTCTGCGGGGATGTGCTGAGAGTTTTCGCCCCTCTGCGAAACTTATCCGCGGATCCCAGCCCCTTGAATTTTCCAAGTGAAGGGACAGAAGGTGGGGTGAGAGCCACCCTCTGCGGACCCTCCACAGGGGTCTCCAACGTCACACAACCCGCTGAAGCGGGGACCCACAGATAGTTTTTGCCCCTCCGTGGAACTTGTCCGTGGTTCCCAGCCGCTTGAGCTCTGCCGGTAAAGGGACAGAAGGCGGAGTGAGAGCCATCTTCTGCAGACCCTCCTCAGGGGCCTCCAGCGGCCCAACCACACCGCTGCAAGGACGCACCGATAGCTTTCAATCCCCAACAGAACTTGTCTGCAGACCCTAGTCACTTGAGCTCTGCTGGTGAAGGGACAGAGCTGGGGGCGAGAGCCATCCTCTGCAGTCCATCCCCAGGGATCTCCAGCGATCCAAGCCCTGTCATCAGGGACGGAGACGTGTGGATAGATTTCACCCCTCAGCGAAGCTTGTCCATGGTCCCTAACCATTTGAGCTCTGCCAGTGAAGGAGCAGAAGGGGAGGGGGAAGAGAGCCATCCTCCGTGAACCCTTCCCAAGGGTCTCCAGCAACCCAAGAACTGTCACCGGGGTGCAGAAAGTTTTCAGCCCTCAGCGGAACTAGGCTACAGACTCCAGCTGCTTGAGCTCTGCCTGGGAAGGGACGTAAGAGAGGGAGAGCACCATCCTCCGTGGATCCTCCCCAAGGGCCTGCAGTGGCTAAGGCTCCACTGGTGACACACGGAAAAGGGATAGTTGTCACCCCTCAGTGGAGATTCTCAGTGGTCCCTGGCAGCTCAAGCACTGCAGATCTTAGCTCACAATCCATTCACTGCATTTCCAATCCTCAATAAAGCATCCAAATGAGAAAGAACCAGAGAAAGTTTACAGGAAACATGAAGGACCAGAGAGAAAAGTCACCTCCAAAGCAAAATACCCATTTTCCATCATCTGACACCAACTTACATGACATGAGTAAACTGACAGAGGAAGACTTCCAAATATGGATTGCTACAAAACTGATTGGAATTGAAGAGAAAATAGAATTACAACATAGAGAAACCACAAGAACAATACAAGAAATGAATGAAAGATTCTCCAAAGACATTGAGACTATCAAGAAAAACCAAACAGAAATCCTGGCAATGAAAGAAACAATCAAGGATCTTAATAATTCAGTAGAAACCCTAAAGAACAGGATGGACCATGCAGAAGAAAGAATCTCAGAGCTTGAAGATTATGCCTATGCTTTAAACAAATCAGAGGAAGAAAGGGAACACAGAAACAAGAAACAAGACCAAAGTTTACAGGAAATGTGGGATTATGTTAAAAAAACCAAATATCAGACTGATTGGGATTCCGGAAGGGGAAGAGGAACATACACAAGGGCTGGAAAACTTATTTCACGGAATACTGGAGGAAAACATGCCAGGCCTGGCCAGAAATCTTGACATCCAAATACAAGAAGCACACAGAACTCTGAGGAGACACAATGTGAAAAGGCATTCACCTCGCCACATGGTTTTTAGGCTGACCAAAGTAAACGTGAAAGAAACAATTCTTCAAGCAGCGAGACGAAAGCAGCAAATGACCTATAAAGGTAAGCCTATCAGACTAACAGCAGACTTCTCATTTGAAACCTTAAAAGCCAGGAGGGATTGGGTACCTATCCTTAATCTTCTAAAACAGAACAAAGCCCAGCCTAGAATTCTATATCCGGCAAAATTAAGTTTCATCTATGAGGGAGAAATAAAGTCCTTCTCAGACAAACAATCACTGAAGGAATTTGCAAAGAACAGACCACCCCTACAGGAAGTTCTTAGACCTGCATTTCCAACCGAGCAAGGCAGTAGACACTCCTCAAAGTGAAATCATCAAAGAATTAGAGTTTAAATCTCGAACTAAAGGATGGCCCAAGGAGTAAGACAAAGCAACAAGACTCCACCCAACAATATGAATGGTAATCTTCCTCCAATTTCAATCCTCTCAATAAATGTAAATGGCTTAAACTGTCCTCTGAAGAGACATAGACTGGCAGAGTGGATAAAATTGCACAAACCTAGCATCTGTTATCTACGGGAATCACATCTAACCCACAAAGATGCCCGCCAGCTGAAGGTCAAGGGATGGAAAACTATCATCCAGTCAAACGGAAGTCAAAAGAAAGCTGGAGTAGCTATACTATTTGCAGATAATATAAGCTTTAAAATAGCAAAAGTAAAAAAGGATAAAGATGGCCATTATATAATGGTGAAAGGGAAGATCCAACAAGAAGATTTAACAATTCTTAATGTCTACGCACCCAATACAGGAGCAATCAATTACTTAAAGCAAACCTTGTCTAATATAAACACGTTGTTACATAACACTACCATAGTACCAGGGGACTTCAACACCCTATTGAATGATCTGGATAGATCCTCCAAACAGAAAATAAGCAAAGATATAATCGACCTGAATAAAGCCCTTGATCAAAAAGGCCTGACAGATCTCTATAGAGCATTCCACCAAAACAAACTTGAATTTACATTCTTTTCAGCAGCCCATGGATCCTACTCCAAAATTGATCACATTCTAGGCCGCAAATCAGATCTCAAAAAATTCAAGAAAATAGAAATTATACCTTGTATCTTCTCTGACTATAACGGTATAAAATTACAGTTCGATTCCAATAGAAACACTCAACCCCTCAAAAAATCATGGAAACTAAACAATCTATTATTGAAAAATTATTGGGTAAAGGAAGAAATTCAGAGGGGAATCGAGAATTTCTTCGAACAAAATGATAACGGCAATACCTCTTACCAAAACCTGTGGGATACAGCAAAAGCTTACCCCAGAGGAAAACTAATAGCAATTAATGCTCACATTCAAAAAACAGAAGGCTTAGATACTGACAACCTAATGAATAAGCTCAAGGAATTGGAAAAAGAAGAGCAAAAATTTCCAATCCTAATAGAAGAAAAGAAATAACAAAGATCAAAGCAGAACTGAATGAAATGGAGAACAGAAGACCCATACTAAAAATCAACAAAACCAGCAGCTGATTTTTTGAAAAGATAAACAAAATCAATGGCCCTCTTGCTAGATTGACAAGGACCCAAAGGGAAAGGACTGTAATAAACTCAATAAGAAATGAAAAAGGAGAGATCACAACAGATACCAAAGAAATACAAAGAATTATTTTTGATTATTATAAAAAACTATATCCCCAAAAACTACAGAACGAAGATGAAATGGACAAATTCTTGGATTCATACAACCTCCCTAAGATCATGCAGGAGGCAACAGAATTCCTAAATAGACCAATCTCAAGCTCAGAAATTGAAGCAGTAATTAAAAACCTGCCCAAACGGAAAAGTCCTGGGCCAGATGGCTACACTGCAGAGTTCTACCAAACACACAAAGAGGAACTCATACCTATACTACAGAAACTATTCCACACCATTGAGAAGGATGGTATCCTTCCTAACTCATTCTACGAAGCCAATATCACCTTGATACCAAAGCCAGGAAAGGACACAACAAAAAAAGAAAATTACAGACCAATATCCCTCATGAATACAGATGCAAAAATCCTAAATAAAATTTTGGCAAATAGGATCCAGCAGCACATCCAAAAAATAATTCACCATGACCAAGTAGGCTTTATTCCAGAGATGCAAGGATGGTTCAACATACGCAAGTCTATAAATGCAATTCACTTCATAAATAAAATCAAGAACAAAAACCATATGATTCTGTCAATAGATGCAGAAAAAGCATTTGACAAGGTCCAACACACCTTTATGATAAAAACTCTTAACAAAATAGGCATAGATGGCTCATCCCTTAAACTTATCAAATCCATCTATGACAAACCCACTGCTAGTATCATCCTAAATGGAGAAAAATTAAAATCCTTCCCCCTTCAATCCGGAACTAGACAGGGGTGCCCACTATTTCCTCTCCTATTTAACATAGTGCTCAAAGTCCTAGCGATAGCAATTAGACAGGAGAGGGGTATTAAGGGCATTCAAGTGGGGGCAGATGAAATCAAACTCTCGCTCTTCGCCGATGATATGATATTATACCTAGAAAACCTCATGGACTCTTCCAAGAGACTCCTAGACTTGATAACCAAATTTGGTAAAGTATCAGGTTATAAAATCAATATACACAAATCAGAAGCATTCATATATGCCAAGAACCATCAAACAGAAACTCAAATCAAAAATGCAATACCCTTTACTATAGCCCCAAAGAAAATTAAATATATAGGAGTATTCTTAACGAAACATATAAAAGATTTATATAAGGACAACTACGAAACACTAAAAAAAGAAATTGCAGAAGATTTAAACAGATGGAAAAATCTACCTTGCTCATGGATTGGTAGAATCAATATAGTTAAAATGTCAATATTACCTAAAGTGATCTACAGAATCAATGCAATCCCCATGAAAATACCATCAGCATTCTTTATAGATATAGAAAAAATAATTCTTCACTTCGTATGGAATCAGAAAAAAACCTCGTATAACCAAAGCAATCTTAAATAGAAAGAACAAACCGGGAGGCATCAGTCTTCCTGACTTCAAACTGTACTATAAAGCAATAATAGTTAAATCAGCATGGTACTGGCACAAGAACAGAAGCATAGATATCTGGAATAGATCTGAGATACCCGGGATGAAACCATCAGTATACGGCAATCTAATCTTTGATAAAGCTGACAAAAATATACATTGGGGAAAAGAATCTCTCTTCAATAAATGGTGTTGGGAAAACTGGTTAGCTACATTCAGAAGAGCAAATCAGGATCCCTACCTCTCACCTCTCACAAAAATTCACTCAAGATGGATAACAGAATTAAACTTAAGGCATGAAACCTTAAGAATCCTGGAAGAAGATGTTGGGAAAACCCTATCAGATATTGGCCTAGGCAAAGAATTTTTGAGGAAGACCCCCAAGGCAATCACTGCAGCAACAAAAATAAACAAATGGGATCTGATCAAATTAAAAAGTTTCTGCACAGCCAAGGAAACCATCAGTAGAGCAAATAGACAACCCACAGAGTGGGAGAAAATATTTGCTCTCTACACCTCTGATAAAGGCCTAATAACAAGTATTTACCTAGAGCTTAAAAAAATTAACAAGAAAAAAATCAAACAATCCCATCAAGAAATGGGCGACAGAAATGAAAAGAAACTTCTCCAAAGAAGACAGAATATTGGCATGCAAACATATAAAGAAATGCTCAACCTCTCTAATTATTAGATAAATGCAAATCAAAACCACAAGGAGATACCACCTAACCCCAGTAAGAATGGCCTATATCAAGAAATCCCCAAACAACAAATGCTGGCGAGGATGTGGAGAGACAGGAACACTCCTACACTGCTGCTGGGACTGCAAATTAGTGCCACCTTTGTGGAAAAGAATTTGGAGATACTTCAAACAGCTAGAAATAGAAATACCATTTGACCCTGCAATAGCATTGTTGGGCATCTACCCAAAAGAGCATAAGACATTCTATTATGAAGACATCTGCACACGAATGTTTATAGCATCACAATTCACTATTGCACGATCATGGAAGCAGCCCAGGTGCCCATCAATTCATGAGTGGATAATTAAAATGTAGTATATGCTCACAATGGAATATTACTCAATCCTAAGAAATGACAGTGACCTAGCACCATTTATGCTATCCTGGATTAAGCTTAAGCCTGTTATCCAAAGTGAGGCAACACAAGACTTGGAAAATGGGCTTCACATATACTCACCATCATATTGGTACTGACTGATTTAGACTTCGATTTTCAAATGGTGGCAATACCCACCAAAGATTCGGTGGGGGGGGGGACCCAATCTTAGGGATGGGACGAGCATTCTGGAGGGGGAGGGCATAACTGTAACCCTTCTTAGGGAGAGGCAAAGATATACAATGTAACCAAAATGTTAAACAAAACAAAACAAAAAAACAAAACTTTCTAGCAGATGGTGGGCAGGCAGGTGTGGGGAGGAGGAAAGGGATGTATGTTTCCATAACGTGTCCGATGCACATCACCAGAGGATTGGACATTTCAGGGGGAGAGAGGGGGCAGGAGCAATGTTTGTAACCCTAATAATATTTGTACCTCCATAATATGATGAAATAAAAATCATGTTCTAATAATAAAAAAAATTAAAAAAAATAAAAGGAAGGAAGGAATGAAAGAAGACATTTCTAAAAGATGTTTATTGAAAATATATACTTTAAAAAGAACTGTTCTGGAAAATTTCATGTTTGCTGGTTCTATGGTACAGAAAAAGTATAAAATAAAAGTGATTGATCAGATTGTGTAATATTTCCACCTGATACTAATATTAATGGTACTCCAGTGACAGTTTGTTCACTGGATATAAAACTACTAGCAAACATTGTGACATATAATTACTTTTCAGATGGTATTAAACATCAAATTCTATGTCAGGTACTTCATTAAATGTCACTGGGAAATTAATTTGAATTTATAGAACAGATAAATGAAAAGTTGGGTTATTTGCAATGTTAAATGTTTATTCACTTCATTAAAAATTTCTTAACATTTTTAGAAAAGGTCCATGTGCCCCTTTAATTATACACAAAATTTAAGGCATGTAAGGACTTATGCATTTGTGCAGAAATTAGATACATAGCTTTCATCAGATTTTCAAAAGAATATGTTTCAATAAAGTTTAAAATATTGCATTAAAACAATACCCTTCTTTAGTTTAATACCCTCTCTCATTATCAAATATAATTTGATTTGCAAAGTATTGATTTAATTTGTCAGGATGACACTTGTTTTACAAAAGAAAGTATAAGGAAAATGATACTATAAAATGAGAAATATATACGTGTGTTGAATGAGGATAAATGGACTTGGAACCTTAGGAATATCATTAAAATATATTACTACCTCTCCATTTTTATACATAATTTATGAGTACATGGAAGATAGCAATTTATGTAGAGCTCTATTTGTTGAACTCTGACGAACTAAGAGACTTAGTGTTCTAGTTATATTGTTGCATTGAATTCTTGCATCTTTTGCAACAATCACTAAAATTATTGTTCTTTCCCATATGAAGAAACTGAGACTTACAGAAGTTAAGTAATTTTCCCACAATCTCACAGCTAGTAACCAGAGGGACTGAGATTCCAGTGTCTATCTTTTTGAAACTAAAATCTGTACTTTTCACCACTGGCTATGATCCATTTACTGCACCTCTCCATCACTCAGAAGAGTATGTTGGCTTTCGTAGGTCATGAAGCAAAGTTACTCGAGTTCATACACTGAGTATTTCAAAGAGGCCTGATGATCACAATATATCCTTCTGGGAACTAGAGAAGGGGCTATGATTCCCCCTTCCTTCCATTCCGCTGCCTCACATCTTTTCACCTCAAACTTCCCCTACTTTTTTTGCATTTACTTCTGTTGAATGCGAAAAACACGGCAGCTTAATTCAATAATAACATTCAAAGGTTGACTTCTCTCAAAACTCATGTTATCAAAAGAGGTTGTCATTTATGTAACAAGGCTGGCCAGACTTTTTTTTTTTTTTTGGTCTATAGAATTAAAGCAAATGTATTTTTAGAAGAAAATATTTTAGTTGAATTCTTCTAATTTTTAAAATTTACATAATGAATCTCAAAGTCTTTTTAAAATTTTTTTCATGTCCATTGAAAACTTTCCAGGGATCCCCTGAGGAGTCATATCTTTAGATGTATCCTAAAAGAATGGAATGCAGATTCCAACCCTTCATGGTGCTTATGCACGGCAGAGTTACATTCCTGTCAGAGCATCTGTGTGTAGATAACTAAGTAATACTGCTTCTCTTAGAATGTTCTGGAATTTACACACACATGAAACAATAAAAATCACAAGAGTAGTATGTAAACAACACATTTCACACTTCCATTTTAAAATATTTAAAAATAACCTGCTGTGATTGTTACTAATGAGGAAACCGAAATTAAAAGAGATTTAATAACTTGCTCACATAGGTAACAGTACCAGGTAGAATACAAGTGTTCTGGTTCCAAACTAGATCCTGTCTTTCCATCATACTGTACTGGCATATCTGGGCATTCTGAAAGTCGCCAAATGGAAAAAGTAGGGGTAAAAGCCTCAGCTGTCCATTCATAAATATTAATCACTCCTCAAGGCAAAACCTGAAAGGCAGTCCTCTCATATTATCACCTATTACTTACATCCTCTGTGAATGAGAACTGGAGCTGCTCTAAGTGGCTCAGTCCCCATCTTCTCACTGTGGTGTAGATTCTGGCAAAGCTTGCATGGAAGACAGTTTTCCCCTTTGTACTCGTGGAGATGGACTAATGTCTCAACTCATAAGTTTTACTTTCTTGAATTACCAAGGCTGGGAATTCTCTTGGTCTATAGCACAGATCTTTTTTGGTTTTTCTTAACTAATCAAAATCAGGGGTAAACGCTCATAATAGGAGGAAGACTCTGACTTCCGGCAGGATGGCAGGCAACCACTGTCTTTTGTTTAGAACAGAATGTGTAATGGTCACTCAAAAGTGGTTTGACCAGGGTACAGGTGTGAACAGGTTTATCTACTTCCTGTACTTCATCTGTCTACTCAGCCAGCCCACTTCAGTCTACCTCTACCTCTGACCTTTCAAATTTCTGTGTTGTATCCTTCTTTGTATGAGAAGAAAATACAGTACTTGGTAGATAAAACCATGATCTTGTTTTGTTCACTACTGAATCATCATTTTATGAAAACATGGTACCTTACTCTTAGTGAATGTATGAATAAAATCCCAATAAGGTGTTATTAAATTTTACCTCCAACTCCCAGAATAATAGGCATTAAATGGGGCATTTAGATATTACCCTCTGCTTCCCAAAGAAATCTCTTGAGGTGATATTTAACGTGGTGAAGGTAGGAGCCAAGGAGAAAAGGAGATGCAAGTAATGTGGGAAGGGAAGAGAGGCTTTCTCTTTTCTTCCTAAATTGCAACTTCTAGACCCCTGACCATGCCTCATAAGCAGAGGGCCAAATGAGACATTCACAAATAAACCCCTTATGTTAGTAAAATGAGTTAAATCTTTTTAAATATTTTCATCCACATTAATACAGAAGTACTGAAAGACAAGCACCACTATTCTATAGGATAAAGCCCTCAAGCCCTCTCGAGGCAGAGTGGGGGTCTGTATAGCCCATACCTCCCCAAGAAACGTTTCCCAGGGGAATTATGCATAACAAGGTCAAAAAGTAAGATATTTATCTTTAATTTTTAACAGGACCTAGATGAATATGGACACATAGTAAGAAGATTCTCGGATCTATATAAATACAAGTATATGTAAATAAATTGTTATAAAATTTCCAATCTTTATTTTGAAATCAAAACATAGAATATTCCTGAAGAATACCAGTGCTAATTAAAGAGTAAATGTTGAGTGGTTATACAATAAGTTAACAAAATCAAGACCCAAATATATCTGGCAATTAATAAGGCAAAGAAAATCTCTTGTTCAAAAACCATCTGAAAGACTAAGAAACTTTCAGCTCATCTATAAGAGCTTTTATCTCCTTTCTTTGTCAAAAGTAAACAAATGTGAGACCAAATTTCCTTTTGGCTACACTAAAATCACCAAATTGCCATGCAGTATATGATAACTTATTATATGGATTTCAAAATAAATATTTGATTTCTCTACTGTAAGATACATTAAAATCACATTTCTGTACACTGTACATTGTAAACTTTGGAAATAGAATGCACCGCAGAGGAAGTTAATTATGAGACATTATGTACAATGGAATGGGTACAGCTATGGCTGTAAATCAAGGTGTCAGCCAGGCCCAGAGTCTCATCTGAAGACTCAGCTGCAGAAGAATCCACATCCACTTTTAACACCAGTGGCTGTTGGTAGGAATCACTCCCCCATGGGCTGTTTAACTGAGGGACTTAGTTCCTTGTTGGCTCTTGGCCAGGAGCCACTTTCTGTCCCTGGCCAGGTGAGTCTCTCCAACAGGGCAGCTTGCCTCGACAAAGCATGTAAGCCAGGAGGACAATACAGAGAACCTGCTAACAAGACACAAGTATAAGATTTTATAACCCCATCAAGGAAGTGATATTCCATTCCCTTTTCCATATCCTATTGGACATACCAAGAAGTAAGTCACAGAGTCGGTTTATACTTCAGGGAAGGAGATTACAGAAGGTTGTGAATGTTGGGTGGCTGGGATCACTGGGGGCCATCTTGGAGGCTGCCTACCATACTAATGTGTTTGAAAATGATTTTAAAAATGAGAAATATGTTTAAATGATAAATGTAGTTTTCAACAAAATAAAAAATAATGTCTAAGAGTCATTTAATAAACTTACCTTAAAGCACTTTTTAAAACTCAAAAGGGAAATAAAGATGTAAGATACTATATAAAAAAGAAATGCAAATTAAAATAATATATCACTTCATGTGGCAATTTGGAAAGTATTAAATATTTTGTTGATAATATCCATTGTTCGCAGTGGTAAATAGGTACTTTATAATCTACTTGTGGGATTAAACATTTCTGAGGACAATCTGAAAATATCAAGATTTGCATACCTTTTGACTTATCAGTAGTACTTCTAGATCTTTATTTTATAGAAATAATTAAACTGAAGTTCCAAGATTGATGTATCAAGATGTTTATTGAAGTGATATATATATATATACTGCTAGAAAAATTGGAAATTATTTAGTAGTCAATCAGGAAGGATTGGCTAAATAAAATGTTATGACAACCACAAAATAAAGTATCTTGTAGCTGTTAAAAATGATCTTTCATATTTATTGTAAGAATATGTCTATAATATATTTTTTAAATGAAAAAGGCAAACTATGAAAACTATCTAGCATTATCTATGTAGCTCTGCATGTGAATGTGTTGGTGCTGGTGCCACGGCTGCAGAGGAAAGTGTCTGAAGGGGCACCTGCCACAGTGTTAACAGGGATTATCTTTTAGTGCAGGATCGGGGGTGATCTTTATTTTCTTCTTCATGTCTTATGTATTTTTCAATTTTTTATATTGAACATGTTTATATTTCATAATATTAAAAATTGATAAAGCTATTCTGAAATAATCTTGAAGCAATTTCCTTCCACGCCTTTAGATGAGACTGTTTTCAGCTTTCAGCATAGTGTCTGTTAATTGGAGCAACGTAACATCTTAAGATCTTTTCATGCTAAGTGTATTTAGCTGACTCTGTTGATAAATGGATATGTTCCAAGTCTTCCTGGCAAATTATACTTACTTAAAAAAACCCTTCAGAATTCTATAAACACACAAATATCATCAATCAAAAGGCAACTGGAAATTAACTGTCAGGTTTCTTCTTAACCAGGCTCTTCTGGAAAAATAACTAAGTCACTGAGGGACCAACACTGAAGATTTTGATTAGTTAAATAAGAAAATAAATCTCGGCTGCCACATCTAGTCACTCACTCATTATTCATCCTTCATACCCTCATTTCTGAGCACCCACCACGTGCCAGGAACTGGCTAGGCGCCAGCAAGGCACGTAAGTCCCAAACGCGCCGCGCGGCTCTCTCGGACACAGGCTAATCAGAGGGTTTCACCGCTAGAGACGAGCGAGAGTCCGTCGGCCAGAGCTCCCCCATCCCAACTCATGAATCAGAGAAAGAGATTTCTGTCCTTTTTCTTCGCCTGCGTTGTCTGACGGCAGACTCGACTCGCCCGCCCTCAGCACCCGCGGCAGATCCGCACCGCGGCCCGCCCTGGCCTCGCCTACTCCCGGTCGCCGGCGCATGCGCGCGTGCCGCAGCTGCCTCGGGCTACCAGCAGGTGGCCTAAGACCCGGACTCGCTACGACAGAGCGTTTCCTGCACACGTAGGAGAAGAGGCAGTCGGGAGACTCACAGCGTGCGCTGGCTCTGAAGCGGGAGGCTCTCCCCCCGACAGAGCGACAGGGACGGGGACCTGAGGGCCTCCCGCAGCAGCCCCAGGGGCAGCCAGCAAGAAAGCGGGGGCTTCAGGCCGGCACCTTGCTTCCAGCCTTGCAGTCATGCCATCCCAAACTTCTGTCCTACCAAACTACAAGGTAATAAATGGGTGTCATTTCAAGCTAATTTGTTACATAGCAGCAGAAAAGTAATGTATACTCTTTTTCATTTGTATGTCATTCCTCGGGGCTAGCCAGCACACTGCGGTTCACTGGAGCTGGGAGTCGTGGATTTCAACGGCCCTCTTCATTGTCCAGATGGGGAAATTGAAGTCCGATGTTTCTAGCCATATTAGCCTTTTTTGTGCTTTTTAATTAATTGATTTATTTTTTATTTTGAAGTTATCTCAAACTTATAGAAAACTTGGAAGTGTAGTACACAGAACTTTTTTCCTTAACCATTTGGGGACATATATTTCTGACATGACACACCATTACCGTCAAATACTTCAGCGTATGTCTTCTAGACAAGGGCATCCTCTGCATACTATCAAATTCAGAAACTTACCATCAATTCATCTTTCATATCCCATTTAATGTTTAGAATATATCCAAATAATTACTTTATAGCCAAAGCTCCAGTTTGGAGTCATGTGTTATGTTTAGTTTTCATGTCTCTTTAGTCTTCTTCAACTCAAAACAGTTTCTCATTCTTTCCTTGACTTTCATGACTTTGAAACTTGAAGATTATGGGCCAGTTATTCTGGAGAAATGTCCTTCAATTTGGATTGTTTTGATTTTTCTTCATGATAATTGTGTACCTTAATGGGAATACTAAAGAAATGATGCTGTGTTCTCATTGATTACTACAAAATAGCACACAATTTCAATTGTACCAATACTGATGAGGTTAGCTTTGATGATTTAAGGTGGTGTCTGCCAAGGCCCTTCATTGTATTCTTTTTTTCCTTTGTAATTAACAAATATTTTGTAGGAAAGTAATTTGAGACTATGTGAATATCTCATTTGTCATCAAATTTTACATGTATTCATATACCATAATTTTATAAGTATGAACTCATGGTTTCCTATTTTATTCAATGTCTTATAATCTGTTACTATCATCATTTATTTTGACATTAAAATTGTCAGAAATTTGGCCAAAAGGAATCCATTGGACTTGCTTCAGTGTTATTTCCATAAGTTCCAAGTCCCTTTATCTTTTCAGCACTTTTCTACTTTCTTTTTTTTAATTTTTTTTATTTCAGCATATTATGGGGGTACAAATGTTAAGGTTACATATATCGCCCTTGCCTTCCTTCCCCCCCGGAGTCAGAGCTTCAAGCGTGTCCATCCTCCAGGTGATGCACATCACACTCATTATGTAAGTATGTGCCCATCCCCTCCTCCCCCTCCCACCTGCCCGACACCCAATACATGTTTTTTTTTTTTTTTTTTTTTTAACATTTTGGTTACATTTTACATCTTTGCCTCTCCCAGCAAGGGCCAGAGGCATGCCCTCCCCCTCTACAATGCTCACCACATCCGTCAGATGTGGGTCTATCCCCCGAACTCCCGAATCCCTGGTGAACACCACCACCCTTTGAGCACCATAGTGTTAATCAGTCAGTACCAATTTGATGACGAGTAGATGTGGAGCCCATTTTTCTGATCTTGTGTCACCTCACTTTGGATAATGGGCTTAAGCTTAATCCAGGTTAATATAAGTGATGCTAGCTTGCTGTCGTTTCTTGAGTAATATTCCATTGTGAACATATACCAAATTTTAATTATCCATTCATGAATTGACGGGCACCTGGGTTGTTTCCATATCCTTGCAATAGTGAATTGTGCTGCCATAAACATTCAGGTGCAGATGTCTTTATAATAGAATGTCTTATGCTCTTTTGGGTAGATGCCTAATAATGCTATTGCTGAATCGAATGCTATTTCTATTTCTAGCTGTTTGAGGTATCTCCAAATTCTTTTCCACAAAGGTTGCACTAATTTGCAGTCTCACCAGCAGTGTAGGAGTGTTCCTGTCTCTCCACATCCTCGCCAGCATTTGTTGTTTTGGGATTTCTTGATACAAGCCAATCTCACTGGGGTTAGGTGATACCTCATTGTGGTTTTGATTTGCATGTGTCTAATGATTAGAGATGTTGAGCATTTTTTATATGTTTGCAGGCCATCATTCTGTCTTCTTTGGAGAAGTTTCTGTTCATTTTCATTGTCCATTTCTTGATGGAGTTGTTTGATTTTTTTCTTGTTAATTCTTTTGAGTTTTAGATAGATTCTTGTTATCAGACCTTTATCAGAAGTGTAGAGAGCAAATATTTTCTCCCATACTGTAGGTTGTCTATTTGCTCTAATGATAGTTTCCTTGGCTGAGCAGAAGATTTTTAATTTTATCAGATCCCATTTGTTTATTTTTTATTTTATTATTATTTTTTGCTGCAGTGATTGCTTTGGGGTCTTCTTCAAGAATCTTTGCCTAGGCCAATGTCTGAAAGGGTTTTCCCAACATCTTCTTCTAGGATTCCTAAGGTTTCATGCCTTAGGTTTATCCATCTTGAGTGTTATCCATCTTGAGTGGATTTTTGTGAGAGGTGAGAGGTAGGGATCCTGATTCATTCTTCTGCATGTAGCTATCCAATTTTACCAACACCATTTAATGAAGAGGGATTCTTTTCCCCAGTGTATATTTTTGTTTGCTTTATCAAAGATTAGGTTACCATATGCTGATGGTTTTATCTCTGGAATCTTAGTCCTATTCCAAAGATTGATGCTTCTGTTCTTGTGCCAGTCCCAGGCTGATTTAACTATTATTGCTTTATAGTAAAGCATGAAGTCAGGAAGACTGGTGCCTCCCAGTTTGTTCTTTTTACTTAAGATTACTTTGGCTATACGAGGTTTATTCTGGTTCCATACAAAGTGAAGAATTCTTTTTTCTAGATCTGTAGAGAATGATGGTGGTACTTTGATGGGGATTGCATTTATTCTGTAGATCACTTTAGATAATACTGACATTTTAACGATATTAATTCTACCAATCCATGAGCAAGGTCGATTTTTCCATCTGTTTACATCTTCTACAATTTATTTTTTTATAGTTTCATAGTTCTCCTTGTATAAGTCTTTTGTATCTTTCATTAAATATATTCCTAGATATTTAATTTTCTTTGGGGCTATAGAAAAAGGTATTGCGATTTTGATTTGAGTTTCAGTTTGACGGTTCTTGGCATATATGAATACCTCTGATTTGTGTATATGGATTTTGTAACCTGAGATTTTACCAAATTTATTTATCAATGGAGTCTCTTGGACGAATCCATGGGGTTTTCTAGGTATAATATATCATCGGTGAAGAGCGAGAGTTTGATCTCATTTGCACCCACTTGGATGTCCTTAATATCCCTCTCTTGCCTGATTGCTATAGCTAGGACTTCAAGCACTGTGTTGAATAGAAGAGGAGATAGTGGGCATCTTTGTCTAGTTCCGGTTCAAAGTGGGAATGGTTTCAATTTTTCCCCATTCAGTATGATATTGGCCATGGGTTTGTCATAAATGGATTTGATAATTTTAAGGTATGAGTCACCTATTCCTATTTTGTTAAGAGTTTTTATCATAAAGGAGTGTTGAACTTTGTCAAATGCTTTTTCTGCATTTATTGAGAGAATCATATGGTCTTTGTTCTTGTTTTTATTTATGAGGTGAATTGCATCTATGGACTTGCGTATTTTGAACCAGCCTTGCATCCCTGGAATAAAGCCCACCTGGTCATGGTGAATCATTTTTTTCATGTGCTGCTGAATTCTATTTGCTAAAATTTTGTTGAGGATTTTTGCATCTATATTCATGAGGGATATTGGTCTATAATTTTCTTTTTTTGTTGTGTCCTTTCCTGGCTTTGGTATCAAGGTGATATTGGCTTTGTAGAATGAGTTAGGAAGGATACCATCCTTCTCAATGTTGTGGAATAATTTCAGATACAGCAACATGTGAGGGGGATTTGGCCTTTTCTCCAGGGAGTCATGTCTCTTTTTAGTAAAAACTGCTATTCAGAAACCAAGAACTGAAAACCTGGTTCACTCATTGTTTTCAGGAGCAATGTTCCCAGGAACATTGACTTTTCTCTAATGTCTCCAAAATACTGTGCTCTCTGCTGCTCCGTGACTTTTATGCTGTTCCCTCTACCTGTAATGCTCTTCCTTTATTTTCACATAGTGAGCTCTCCTGACTCATTCTTAAGATCCAAGCTTAAACCCCACTCCTTCAGTGAACTCTTCTGGGTGCCTGGACTGGTGGAGGTCTGCTCTCATGATGCGGAAAATGTCGGGCGCCAGGTCGCGGCTGATTGCCGCCTCCCCGTAGTTCTGCATCTCTGGGGGCCAGTGCTGCGCGTGGCCAGTTAGAGGCATGCTGCTGGGGCTGGTCACCGCTGGGACCCCGCGTGCCAGAATGCACCCAGGCCCACATGACGCTGCCTGTTTCAGGCCATGCTGCTTGTGTGATCCTGATTGGGTAATTTTTGAATCCCACTGTTTTTGGTTGGATGCTAAAGCTTGTTGTTGATTGGATGTTAAAGCTTGTTGCTGATTGGATGTTAAAGCTTGTTGCTGATTGGATGTTAAGGCTTGGGTTGATTGGATGCTTCTTGAGCCCTACCAAAGGTATAAAAGCAGGGGCAAAAGGCCAGGAAGGGGGAAGAACATGGAGAGAAGATCGGAAGACAGCTGTAACACTAGGTGTGCTGAGCCTGCTGAAGAATAAAGGCTGTTCTCCGACTCTTCATGTGCTGCTCGGTTCTTTCCCCGGTCAAATGAATAAGAGCTGCAACAAGGGCTGTAACGCTAGCTGTACACACTGCCGCAACACTCACAGCATCACGCTGCATTAGAATGTCTGTGGTATAGCAATCACTTGGGAGTACATGCCTCTTCCTCACTAGACTAATACATTTTGAAGGACCAAGACTGTCTGTTTTTTGATTGACATTGTATCACTAGTGCCTAGTACAGGTCCTAATACATAGTAGTTCTCAACACATATTTGTGGAAAGAATAAGTCAGTGAGTGAGTGGGTAAGTGAATGAGGGATTGAACAAATGAATGAATGAAGCCAGAAGTAGAATCCAGTGATCTATGAGCTGTACCACACTTAGAACTTTATTTATTTATTTATTTATTTTTCCTTTTTTTTTTTATTTCGGCATATTATGGGGATACAGATTTTAAGGTTTCAATAAATGCCCATTTCCCCCCTCCCCCCACAAGTCTGAGTCTCCAGCATGACCATCCCCCAGATGGTGCACATCTCACTCATTATATATGTATATACCTGTCCCCCTCCCCCCTGCCCAATACCCTATTACTGTAGTACCTATGTGTCCACTTAGGTGCTGCTCAGTTAATACCAGTTTGCTGGTGAGTATATGTGGTGCTTGTTTTTCCATTCTTGGGAAACTTTACTTAATAGTATGGGTTCCAGCTCTAACCAGGAAAATATAAGATGTGCCATATCACCGTTGTTTCTTAGAGCTGAATAGTACTCCATGGTATACATATACCACATTTTATTAATCCATTCTTGGATTGATGGGCACTTGGGCTGTTTCCACAGCCTTGCAATTATGAATTGTGCTGCTATAAACATTCGAGTGCAGGTGTCTTTTTTGTAGAGTGTCTTTGGATCTTTTGGGTAGATGCCCAGCAATGGGATTGCTGGATCAAATGGTAGATTCACTTGTATCGCTTAAAGGTATCTCCATATTGCTTTCCACAAAGGTTGAACTAATTTGCAGTCCCACCAGCAGTGTAGGAGTATAGAATTTTTTTATTTCCATCTTGATTTCTTCATTTATGAAGTAATCATTTAGTAGGAGGTTGTTTAATTTCCACTTTTTTGTGTAGAAATGTGAGTTTCTGTTAGGGTTCATTTCTACTTTTATTCCACTGTGATCTGAGAAGGTACATGGTATGATTTCTATTTTTTTAAATTTCTTGAGATTTACTTTGTGTCCTAGGATATGGTCAGTCTTAGAGAATGTCCTGTGAGCTGATGAGAAGAACGTATATTCAGTGGATTTTGGGTAGAATGTCCTGTAGATGTCAGCCAGACCCAGTTGTTCCAAGGTTTTGTTTAAGTCCATTATTTATTAATTTTCTGTTTGGAGGATCTGTCTTGTGCCATCAGTGGGGTGTTGAAATCTCCGGTGATTATGGAGTTGCTATTAATCCATTTGCTTAGCTCCAGTAAGGTTTGCTTTATGAAACTGGGTGCACCTAAGTTGGGTGCATATATATTTAAAATTATTATCTCTTCTTGTTGAACTGTGCCCTTCACCATTATATAATGACCCTCTTTGTCTTTCACTACTTTTGTTGGTTTAAAAACTAAATCGTCTGAAATTAGAACTGCCACGCCACCCTTCTTTTGGCTTCCACTTGCCTGGAATACTGATCTCCACCCTTTTACTTTTAGTCTATATGCATCCTTGCAGGTTAGATGTGTTTCCTGAAGACAGCATATACTTGGCCTGTATTTTCTTATCCTTTCAGCCAGCCTATTTCTCTTGAGTGGAGAGTTTAAGCCATTCACATTTATTGGGAGAACTGATAGGTAAGGTAGATTATTGTTTATTCTGTTGGGTTGGATGTTGTTGCTTTGATTTCTCTCTTGAGCAATTGTATTATCTGGCTTTTAATCTTTGGGTTTTGGTTGTTTTTATATTCGTGAGTTTTTATTATGGTGTTCCGTGCGTAATACTGTTTTGAGTACTTCTTGTAGGGCTGGTCTTGTCTTGGTGAATTCTCTGAGACTTTGCTTGTCTGAGAATGTCTTTATTTCTCCTTCATATATGAAGCTTAGTTTTGCAGGGAATAAGATTCTAGGGTGGGCATTGTTTTGTTTCAGAAGAATGAGAATGGGGCCCCAGTCTCTCCTTGCTTGTAAAGTCTCATTAGAGAAATCTGGTGTTATTCGAATTGGCTTTCCCTTGTATGTCACTTGCTTCTTTTGTCTTACAGCTCTTAGAAGGGCCTCTTTAGTTGATATTTTGGTCAGTCTGATGACTGCATGTCGTGACATCTTCCTGTTTGCATTGAATCTCCCAGGGGTCCTCTGAGCTTCTTGAACTTGTATATCGAGATTTTGAGCAAGGCCTGGGAAATTTTTCTTTATTATATCTTCAAATAGCTTGTCCAACCCTTGGGTGTTGTCCTCTTCCCCTTCTGGTAACCCTATGACCCTCACATTAGGTTTCTTCACATAATCCCACATCTCATGTAGGCTTTGCTCTTTTCTCTTGTTTCTCTCCTCTATCTCTGTGATGGTTTTATTTAGTTGCAGGGTGTTATCTTCAATCTCTGAGATTCTTTCTTCTGTCTGATCTACCCTGTTCTTGAGACTTTCCACTGTATTTTGTAGTTCCATGAATTGACTCTTAATTTCCAGGAGTTCGGTTAAAGTTTTCTTCATTGTGTCTATTTTTTTAGTGAACTTTTGTTCTAGGTCGTGGAGGCTTTTGGTAGTTTCTTTGTGTTGGTTATTGAGTTGTTGTTGCAGTTCAGTGAGTGTTCTTATGATCCACATACGAAATTCCTCTTCTGTCATTTTGGTTGCCTGATTTTGGTTGGTGTCCGTTTCTAGGGGGCTGGTGCTCCTCTTTGGGGGT
This sequence comes from Microcebus murinus, assembly GCF_040939455.1. NCBI lineage: Eukaryota > Metazoa > Chordata > Mammalia > Primates > Cheirogaleidae > Microcebus > Microcebus murinus. Next base: position 97,882,830 of record NC_134114.1, on the reverse strand, counting down.
GTGTTTTCCATTTGGTTCTTCATATGTCCTGAGTTCCTTCGCTGGTTTCTTCCCATGTTGATCAGTTTTTGTTTCTTTCCTTTAGGTTTTTGTTTGGGTATTCACATGCCTTGTTTAGTTTCTGAGCCGTTAGGTGGTGTCTGTGGGTGAGATTCGACCACTCCCTGTATAATGAGTCAGTGGGTGTCATGAAAAGGCTGTGCAGGATGCTCTCTCTGTCAGTAGGTGGCACTTGCTTGGAGGAACAGGCTATGCTGTTGTTTTTGTGTTCTGTTATCAGCTTTTGTTCTGGGCGGAGCTGGGTTGGGTAAGCCTGCCCTCGGGCACCACCAATGCCGTTAGCAGGGGTCAAAGTTCTGTTCTCTGTTTCCAGGAAAGGCTGTCAGGGCGGGGCTGGAATGGTACTGCTCAGCCAGAAAGTCTGCTTGTGGGGGTGGGGCTGTCTTAGACTGGCAGTCTGGGGCATGCCTGGCTTCTTTCCACCCTTCCCAACTCCGCAGCTACTCCTGGGCCTCTGCCAGCAGGCCAGACCACACGCCACCAGGCCTCCCCGGACTGTGATGCCGGTGGGGAGGTTCCCTGCACAGGAATGCCACCTGGGCTGGGCGCACGGCCTCCCTTTGGGGGGAGGGTTGCCCTCTAGGATGCTGATCTGCCCCTGGGGGCACACACATCTCAGCAGGCTGTTCCCGTATATCCCTTCTGTGCCCTGGGCAATGCTAGACCTCGGTGCACGGGATCTGGTCTGCAGGTCCGACCTCTGGGTCCCAGAGTTCAAACTGTATCCCCAGCAGGGAGAGTAATTCTGGTCCCAATTCACCAACAGGGAGCCCAAGCTGGGTCTATGTCTCTCAGCCTCAGGGTCTGCCCCGTTCTCCTGGGAACACCGTGCCAGCAGCACGTGGGTGGCTGGCGGGTAGGGAGCTCACAGTCTGAGTTCCCCTTAGTCAGCTGTAGGATCCCAAAAGGGAAGGTCCCGTTCCCTGGAGGTGCCTCTGGCTGGTGGCTGTATTGTCTCTCTGGGCAGCCGTGGGTAGGGTAGGCGGGAGGGGAGGACGAGGCAATATGGCGCCTGCCGCGCGGCTCGGGTCTGTGCACATGGAGGTGCCCCGAGGGATTTGGGAGTCTGGTGCCGCGTCCTCTACAGGCTCACGGCTAGCTGGTAGCGGCCATCTCTGGGCTGGTATCCGCAGGTCTCTCCACCCACTGGGGAGCCCACCAGCAGTCCCAGATGTAGGGGAGGGGAAACAGAAAATTCACCTACCCTTCCCGCTGGTCTCCTGGCTGGTCCAGCAGTCTCAGCTTCCAGTTTTCCTCGGCAGCCTCCTCCCGTGGAGTCTCCCGGGGTCTCAGGTACCCCTCCTTCCGGCCCTCGTCTGCTGTATGCTTGCTTTCTTGCTTCTTTTTTCTAATTTCTGCTAGAATCTGTCTTTTCTGCAGAGACACTCTTTCTGGCGGTGTTTCTCGTCCGCCATCTTGATCCTCCTCAGAACTTTTTTTTTAATTTCAGCACATTATGGGGGTACAAATGTTAAGGTTACGTATATTGACCATGCCCCCCTCCTCCCTCGAGTCAGAGCTTCAAGCGTGTCCATCCCCCAAACATTGTACATCTCACTCATTGTGTGTGTATATACCCATCCCCTCCTCCCCCTCCCACCTGCCTGACACCTGATAAATATTATTCCTATATGTCCACTGAGGTGCTGATCCGTTAATACCAATTTGCTGGTGAGTACATGTGGTGCTGGTTTTTCCATTCTTGAGATACTTCACTTAGTAGAATGGGTTCCAGCTCTATCTAGGAAAATACAAGAGGTGCTATATCATCATTGTTTCTTAAAGCTGAATAGTACTCCATGGTATACATATACCACATTTTATTAATCCACTCATGAATTGATATGATGGGCACTTGGGTTGTTTACACAACTTTGCAAGTGTGAATTGTGCTATTATAAACATTCGAGTGCAGGTGTCTTTTTCATAAAGTGACGTTTGATCTTTTGGGTAGATGCCAAGTAGTGGAACTTTTTAATGTTAAAGAATTCACTGAAATAGTATTTTCTAAATTCTAAGACATAATGACACAATTTGATCTTTTTAAGAAAACCATGGATTTTGCACACCGAATCAAATAATTTTCCACATTATTTTTGAAGTAAGTTCTTCTTGAAATGGATTCAGACAAAAAGGGAAAATCAGGTGCCCTCTAAAAAGGTCATAGAGTTTGCCACTATTGATTTAATCACTTGGGTTTATTCTTCATTAGATTTATTTACATTCTGAGTAACTTTGCTAAGTTGTCAAGAAAACAAAAAGCTGCAGAAAAATATTTAATTTGATTGCATAATGCTAAATCTTCACCACCTCCTGGGTCCCTAATTAAATCTTGTTTTTCCACAGTGCCTTGTCCTTGAATATGGGTTGCTCTGAAATTTTCAGGAAGGGAATTTATGATAGAGGAAATCCAGAAACTTCATTTGAGACAGTGTGGATGTCTAAGAGTCCTACCATTGTCTCTACAGGAAGGCCAAACATACAATTGTCTTCTTGGTCTGATGCTTTTATGGTTTCCTCTGGTTCTGAGTCAGACCTAGACTCAACAAGACCCACCTCTGCTTTCTGCCTCTTTTCAGCTGTAACTCCAATAACTGTGCCCGGACATTATGTCAGAACTTTTGGCATCATTTGAAGCATTTGATTATCAAATTCTGTTGACTTGTTAAAAGGAAAGTGGGGTCAGAAGGGTAGGCCTAAAATAGTTGTAGTTTTTTCAGTCCCAAGAGATATATAAGGAGAATTTTCAAAAGGCTTTGTCTCATTTTACAGTTTCTAAGATAGACTTGAGACACATGGTAATTTCTCTTCCATTCATTGTATATGGTTTTTATTATAAAAACAGCATCTCATAGCAACTTATACAATTTAAAATGATTATTCAAAGATTTCTCCTTTTCCCTGACTTGTACTGTATTTTTCCAAATTCTAAGATATCTGGCAAAAGTGAAGAGCTGGTTGAAAAAAAACCTACTGTTAGCTCCATTCAAAAAAGATGAGAAATGCAGGGCAACATCACATGTGAATTAGGAATCTCTCCTTTGTTCCGTGAGGCTGCAATGAAAACAGGGTCCTTAGCCATACTGAGGCTCCTATCACTTGCTAGTTTAATCCTTCCACCAAAGAATGAGTAATTATAAATTCAAGAAAAATCCCTCTATTATTCCGCTTCCTCCCAGGGGCATATTTTCCTCATTGACTCAGTATGTTTCAGGTGGTTTTGCATTCAGTTATAACTGGTTTAATGTGATTTTTAAAAAGAACATTTGTTAGTATATCACATTGTGGAAAAGGAAAATTACCAGGTAGACAATACTTAGTATGGGATGGCAGGTGGGAGGGGTAGTTGAGTGGAAGCCTTATGTTAAAAACAAAATGTGGCTAACCGGCAACTTACAAGAGGACGTAGCTAACCGCAAATCTCCGGCTTCTGTGACCCCTTGCTTGCTCTGCAGTGCAGGCTCCGCCCAGGGGATAAACCCCCAGACCGGGAAAGCGGGGCGCCCGCCCTCCCTGCACGGAGTGCTGACAGCCCCTGCGCAGGAATAAATAAAATTTGGCTGATTGAATTTTGGTGTCCGAGTCCCCTTGATCCGCTGATTTATAACAACATCTAAAAAAATAATTGAAATGATGCAATTCATGGATGGTATATGATTTAATTAACTAGGAGTTTTTTTTCTACACTGAGAAAATGATAATGGGGGCTTTACTAAACAAACTAAGATATCCTGACCGAAGACCCAACTGAGTATTTAAAGAATCAAAGGCAAAGAATCAAAGTAAGCTCACAAAAATCTCCTCTAATAAGAAGACTGTTTGAAAATACATTTTTCAGCTTTGAAGTAAAAAAATGCTGACCTGCTAGGTTCTACCACTTTTTAAAATATTTTTAATTTTGGAATATTTCTTGGGTACACACACATCTTGGTTACATAATTTGCTTTTGTATAGTTTGAGTCAAAGTTGTAAGTGTGCCCTTCACCCAGATGGTGTGCACTGTACCCGTTCCACTTTCTAAACAGAGATCCATTTTAATTGTTGGATCACTTTTGAATTTTGGAAGGAAGATTAGCAATTTATGTGCCATTTCTAGCAAAGGGAAAAGAGAGGCAATTGGGTTTCTGTACACCATGCATTCGGTAATGACCTGGAGATGGAACCGCAAAAGGTCCATTCTTTCCTCTAGGACTGTATTTCATTTGTCAAAATAAATGTAGGATAGCAAGTCATTCCTAATATTGAGTAATATTCTCCCAGTTCAGCAGCACTTCTCTGTACCAGACATTAGCAGAGCAGAGAATGCTGATTAGAATGGAGTTGCTGGTGATATTTCATTTTAGTCAAATGACAGCCTCTGACCACGAAGTATGTTGGTGGGGACTCTGTTAAATTATCCAAAGAATTATCAGGAATCTGGAATATTTGTTTGTGTGTAGACTCTCTTTAACATCCTACTGAAAGCTATTTAAAGTAAAAATAAAATCCTACAAATGTCATATTGCTGAGAGGAATCTAAAATACCTCTTTATCTACCAGGGGGCTGAGTAGGGTGATGTTATTATGGTAAATGTGTACATTGCTGGCGTAAATATTTACTCACCTCCATTTGGCAGCGGCTGAGTGGTTTCTGTCCTCCCACTCAGAGTCATTTGCTACCCAGTGAGGATTGCTTCCTTTGGAGGCGGCTAGTGTCCATCTTCCAAGGCTGGTGTTCAAATGCAGCTCTGGATTCGGCAGCAGCGAGCCAGGGGCATTCTGAACATCCTTCCTTCTCTTAGAGGCCACCTTTAAAAAGGACAAACCATTGAGCAACTTCTTTCAGCACAAATCACAAATATCTTCTCTGCTGGAAGTGATAAGCAAATACATATTTAAATCCAAATAAAAAAATTAATATATTTAGAAAATTCTATTGCCCTTTTAACTTTTAAACATGTTCATGAAAAAATAATTTGGAAACAATTTAACAAAAATGGAACTATTTAGGAAGTCTACAAAATGCCTGAAAAAATTCTTATTTCAATTAAGTTTCTGTCTTACAAAGAAAATCAAATCACTCTGTAGAATTAGAAACTAAAATTTGTGATCTCTTTGACCCTCTTTGAGGGTACAAATGGAGACCATTTGTACCCTCATTACCTAGCAATTAGTAAGTGGTTAATAATAATTTGGTGAATAAATGAATAGATGGGTAGAATATTGACAAAATCAAGGGCTTGTTAGTTAGATAAGAATAATAATAGAATAAAAATACAATTATATAATTATTTAAGTGCTGGAGAAAATAATTTTAATTTATCTAGTGGAATTTTTAGTGGATTTATTTTCATCTATTAATATATGAAAGCCATTCTGGGAAATTATTATTATGGTTGGTATCAATGATATATGAAATTGTTTCTCTAATCTCTATATTCACACTATACCGTCCTTTTGCTTTTTTGAACATAGTTTCACGCCCATCCCTCGCAAAGAGAACTTTGAAATGACAAGGACAACTAACTCTGGAAACAGCAAAGTATGCTGCAGAATGGTAATAGCAAATACCAGCAACCCAGACGGTTTCCCTGATGCTTTCAAAGGCTTCTTATTTATGCATGATCATCATTTCACTGTAAATCACATGGTGAAAATTTAGAAGTCAGGTTTATTCGTTTCTGTTTGTCAGAAATCTTTTATGTCTCTAGGATACAGAAATTAAACTCTTGTTGCAGCTTAGAAAATAATTTACAATAGTGGTTGGACTTTCATATTTCTTGTTAAAGTAATGTAGGACACCAAACAGGGAATCAATATTTAGTATTTATTATGTGCCAGTACCATTCTAGACACTTCACGGTGTATCAAAAGAGCGTATGTCATGATCACTAGGTTCAAGTGACATTGCTTATAAGGGGAATAATATAACTAATAATCATGAAATAATTACTAAATAATTTAGAAAGAGTTAAGTCCTAGCTAGAAAAGGAATATGCTTGTTAAGATGTCATGAGGTGGTTATGGAAAAACCCATGAAAACGAAGGGCAGGAGTGGACATAGGCAGCCCACTGAGACAACACGAATCTGACAGCAGAGCGGGAGTGCAGTCAGAAATCACCCTGGAAAGCTGGCGGCGCCTCACCGGGGAGCAGATGGGGCTCTAGAGTCATTTAGTATACCCTACAAGCTTTTTAGCAGATGTGTGAACAGAGGAAGGATTTCCATTAGAAACCATGTTAGGCCTGAACGATGTTCACTTGTCAGGGGGACAATATGAGACATCAGTTCATCCTCTCCTTCTTCTGTCTGTGCCCATTCTATGGGACAGAAGTGGGACTGCCATTCACCTGGAATCAGTTCCCCGACACTTAGGAGGGGCTCAGTGACACGGTACCTCTACAAGCTGTTCTTCAGACAGCCCGCTTCTTGGCCTACACTCTTAAAATGCATATGTTTTTGGTGTAACAACTCCTTGATAAATTATTTAAAGCTCTAAAAATGTATTTTGAATAATATCACAGAAAAGGTTATAAAAATATTACCTTTCACTGAGCTTCCCCAAATTATTATACCATTAAATAATCCACATATTTTGTTCAAATTTTGCCAGTTTTCCCCTAATGTCTATTTTCTGATCCAGAATCAAATCCAGGCCCTTGTATTCAGATATCATTAACTTCTGTCTCCTTTAATCGGGGATGGTTCCTCATCCTTTGTTGTCTTTTCATGACCTTGACACTTCTGAGGAGCATTGCCTAGTTGTTTTGGAGAACGTCTCCCAATGTGGGTCTTTCTGATGTTTCCATATGATTAAATTCAGCTGCATGTTTTTGGCAGAAATATCGGAGATATGATATTATGCCCTCACCAGTGCATGATATCAGGAAGTAGGGGATGTCAGTGTGTCTCGTTACTGATGACGCCAGCCTGGCCATTTGGCTAGGACGGCATCTTCTCCACTACAGAGTTGCTATATTCTGCTTTGTAATTAAGTATCTTGTAGGGATATACTTCCAGACTATACAAATATCCTGTTTCTCATCACACTTTCCTCCACTAATTTTAACATCCATTAATGATTCTTGCCAGAATCAAATATTACTGTGGCATTTACCAAATGGTGATTTTTCTATTTCCATAATGCCTTCTATATTTATTAACTGGAATTCTACCATAAAGAAGCAGTATCCCTTCACTCATTCATTTATTTATTCATAAATAGACTCATTGATATTAATTCTATTCTATGGGGTATAATTCATTACTATTATTTTTTATTTTGTTATTCAAATGGCTCCATGTTTTGTTCAGATTGTTTTCTATTTGGCCAGCAGAAATGCTTTCAGGATGGCTTCTGTGTCCTTTTAAACATGTCTGCATCACTTTTTTTTTTTTTAACACTTCCTTATTTTCTGGCTTCACAAGATGTTCCAGGCTTCTCTTGTACTCTCTTCCCTAGCCCAGGAATCAGCATTTCTCCAAAGAGCCTAAGATCCTTTTATTAGAGAAGCACATTTAGGAAGCAAGACCCAGGAACTATGTGTACTCATTGTTGCTAAAGTGTCATTGTTTCTGGGCCCTGTCAGCAATAGAGCTAAGAAATATAAGTATGTATGCCTATATGCATTTACAAACACATTGTTATCTCTATCTATGCAGAATTAACTGTGTACATCATACCCATATGTCTGATTCCAATTTAATTCCACAGTGTTCAGTGTTCATTCTATCATTCCTACTTTCTTTATTTGTAACTCCTTTTCCTGTCAGTGAGATATCTGGCTCATATTATTCAAAATATATTTACTTATTTGCTCTAACCTAGAATATGCATAAAGTAGTTTCAGAATTGATAACACAAGTACCTTTGAAAAGCATATTGACTAACTACAGTACGATGCTCATGCAGAGTTGTTTTTGCCTTTAGCCTTATAGTATCCAGTCAAAATACTGTTTTCCACGGTGACTTAGGTTGGCCTTTATTTCCCATCCCCTTCAGTGTGCTCACATCATCCATTTGTAATACAGCTATGTTCATTCATTACCATTTACATTCCATTTTGAGTTCTACTCCCACCCACACACATCTTGGTTGACTTTATTTATTTTGTGGAGTGTATGAAGCATTACTATGCTTATAAAAATCAGAGCTACATTTTTTAAAAAGGAAAAAGAGGTATATTCAGTCACTGCCACTCAGCCCTTCTCCACCACTGGCACATTACCAATCTCATTAGTCTCCAGTTCATCCTTCTTGTATTTCTTTTTGTACAAATGGCTAAGCACATATATATTTTCTTACATCCCTTTCTTTCTTATACCAAAGATGCCATATTACAAACACTGTTTTGCACTTTTCTTTTTTTAGCATAACACTGTCCTGGAAATTGTACCCCACCAGTTCCATTTAGAACATTTTGCTCAAATCGATCTTGCAGTGCACAAACCCTGCCCAGGGGAGCATTCTAACTATATGAATTACAACCCAAGTTTTTGAGTCATGCTTGTTCATTCCTCCTTAGAAGTGTTTATTTGGATATTTTCTCCTCTATCCTATCATCTAAGACAAGATCTCCTAACCCAGATCTTTTCTGCTTGATTCTCTAACAAGTTGATAATCTTCACATGCCTATCCTATTGCTACCCCTGACTCACTCACAATTCCTCTTATAAGTAGACAAATAGTGTTCCAATGCCACTTTCCCACATGGTCCAGATAAAACATATCCCTATATTTATTTCTTCTTACTCAACAGTTATATTCTCAGGATTCTATTGTTTTGTTTTCCCACAGAAGTTATCTTCTGCTACGTTCTTTATTATCTTAATATTATGTTCTTTTTTCCTTAATCTTTTGTTAAAGAGGCTTTGTAAGTGTCACCTTGGCTAAGCTGAATGAATTACATTTCCCATAATTACCTTTTTTGCACTACAATTCTCAGAGTTATATTTCCAGATTGGTGTGGGGGGGTGCTCCAAGAGAGATTCCTTTGTGAGATTTGGAAGATGAAAGTGAAGGGAAGCTATTTTGTAGCTCACACATTATTGCTAATTTGCAGATTCATCTCATAGGTGTGAGATAGTGGCTCTGCCTCCACATCCTCTACCGTTCTCTGGTTCCACCTTTATCTTTGCCAACTCCTGGGCCTTATGTGTGTTTAGCTCTGTGATGAAGGGGCCTGACTTCTGCATACCACTCATACTACACAAGTAAGAGGTAATGAGAACCAGTAAGAGTTTCATTCCAGTTTGTGCTTGTAGGTTCCAGGTTAATTTTTTGTCCCCTCTCCTGCCCCTAACCTATGCACATCAAACTCAAGTCCCAGACATGAAGATAACAACCTTACAGAGATTGATAGCCAGCTCCCACAATTGCTTAATGTCAAATTATATATATAGGTTGGTAGGTGGAAGATACTAATAGAAGGGTTTTGAGAAGCATGTTAGAAAAAGCCTAATTTTCTTGGAGCAAATCATTAACATAACCTGGACTTTGAGGATGTTGCTGGTAAGGGGTCCAAAGGAAATAAGGAATGTGTTATTGAGACTGGAATAAGAGATCTTTGTGATACAGTGACAGAAAATCGACCACACAGCACTAACTTGGAAGTAGAGAATGTGCCTAATGGACTGGGTGATCTAACTAAGGAAATTTTCAAGCAAAATGTTGAAGCTGCCACCTAATTTCTTCTTTCTGCTCATAATAAAATGTAAAAGGTGAAAAATAAATGAGGGAAGGACTGTTATAAAAACACCTATCTTCCACCTCCCAACTAATTCCAAAGACACACCTGTATTTTTAGGTATTTGTTATAGCAGAATCTACTTCTAAGTACAAAAATTCTGAATTAGAGGAGCAGGATATATATATATATATATATAAAATTTGACATTATGCAACTGTGGGAGCTGGCTATCAATCTCTGTAAGGTTGTTATCTTCATGTCTGGGACTTGAGTTAGGACTTGGTGATTTCCAAATTTCTCAGCCTCCTCAAATGGCAAACAATGCTAGGAAATGGCTTCTAAGCAAAAAATCTAATTCAGAGCACCCCCAGGACAATATGACCTAGAGATGAAGCTGAGGACGTGCCTACAAAATCTTTCCTTACGACCTCATAAAGATCAAAGGTTCTCTGCCTCAGAGAACCACCCGCTAACACAAAGGCTCTTTGAGATTAAAGGTGTGCCACTGCCACCTTGAGTTAGAAAGTACAGACAGTACAAAAGTACAAAGAGGAAGTTGGATCCCCAAAATGTCAGAAAGTAGACTCAGAAAACTACTCATCTGCAAACATGTGACATCTTTCATGAAAAAAGGAAAGATGACTCAGCAGGCAGAACCAAGAGCCTTATAATGGGTTGAATTTTGTCCCCTAAATTCATGTGTTGAAACCCTAATCTTCAATGTGACCAAAGTTAGAGATAGGGCCTTTAAGGAGGAAATTATGGTTAAACAAGATCATAAGGGTAGAGCTCTAATTGAATATGACTGGTGTCCTTATGAAAAGAGGAAGAGGTATTTTGATGGGAATTGTGTTGAAACTGTAAATCACTTTGGACAGTGTGTACATTTTAACAATACTGATTCTTCTAATCCATGAGCATGGGATGTTTTCCCATATGTTCATGTAATCTATAATTTCTTTCATCAGTATTTTATAGTTCTCCTTTTAAAGATCTTTCATCTCCTTGGTTAAGTACATTCCTAGGTATTTTATTTTTTTGTAGCTATTGTAAATGATATCAATTTTTGATTTGACTCTCAGCTTGACTTATAAAAGCGCTACTAATTTGTATACATTTATTTTGTAACCTTAGACTTTGTTGAATTTATTTATCAATTCTTAGAGTCTTCTGGTGGAGTCCTTAGGGTTTTCTAGAAACAAGATCATATCATCGGCAAACAGGGATAATTTGACCTCCCTCTTTCCCATTTGGATGCTCATTATTTTGTTCTCTTACCTGATTGCTCTGACTAGGACTTCTAGTACCATATTAAATAGAAGTGGTGACAGTGGGCACCCTTGTCTTCTTCCAGTTCTTAGGGGGAATGCTTTCAACTTTTCCCTATTCAGTACAATGTTGGCTATGGATTTGTCTTATATGGCTTTTATTTTTTTCACAGATCTAGAAAAAATAATTCTAAACTTTATATGGAACCAAAAAAGAATAAGTGAATAACCTGAATAACCAAAGCAATACTAAGCAAAACGAACAAATCTAGAGGCACCACATTACCTGACTTCAAATCACCCTACAAGGCTATGGTCATCAAAACAGCTTGAGACTGGTATGAAAGTAGAGACATAGATCAACATAGAACATAATAGAGAAATCAGAAATAAAACCATATAACTATAACCAATGATCTTCGCTAAAGCTAGTATTTTAAGTGATACTTTGCAATAAGTTATAAGTATTGTTAGCTATATTCATGCAAATGTAGCATGGCATCATCAGGTTTGTAACATGCTAAAGATGAATGCTGAGGTATTCAGTGTGGATTTGCCATGTCATTCTAAAATGCATTGGCTGTCGCAAGGACAGGTGTTAGCCAAAATTTTATCTCTGCAAGAACAGACATTTAAATTTTATGAAGAACAGAATCAGCAATGTGAATTATCGAAAGAAGATTTCTATAGGAATGTAAAATTTCTGTGTGATATCATGTCATATCAAAATGACTTGAATATTTATTTGCCAAGTAAAACTAAATCTACATAAGATATGTGGCAAAAAATCCATGCATTTGGGAAAAAGCTATCTTTTTTTCAAGACACTTCTTCTTCAAAAGGAAATTTCAGATGAACATTTTCCCCAGTTAGCAAAGGTCATTTATGAGCAGGATGGTATATGTGAATCATTTGAAGAACACACAGCTATTATAGACTCATTAATTGGAGAATATAATGAAAGGTTCATGACTTTGAGAATCATGACATCACACTCGAATTAGCATTTCAGCCTCACCTACCATGTTTCTCCGAAAATAAGACAGGGTCTTATATTTATTTTTCCTCAAGAAGACACCCTAGGGCTTATTTTTAGGGAATGTGTTATTTTTTTAAGTACGGTACAACAATCTTCATTTATTCAAATATAGTTACGTCATATTCTTCTGGAACATCATCATAACTCTCCAAACCCCGAATTCCATCCTGAATTTCTTGTGACTCTATTTCCTTTAGAACAATTGGCCCCGATCTCTTATGTGGAGGAATAGAGCTCTCATGGGGCAGATGAGAAGGGCTGCTCCGCTTCTTTACTGCTCCGCCATGAAATGCACGGGTTGTGCAGATGCGCTGCGTAGCCACGCCCGTCACTAGGGCTTATTTTCGGGGTAGGGCTAATATTGCGCAAATGCTTAGAAATCCTGCTACGGCTTATTTTATGGGTAGGTCTTATTTTTGGGGAAACACGGTAGTTGATATCTCTAAGGCACCTAAAGAACTACAGACGAAATTGATGGAGCTCTCAGTAGAAGATATTTTAAAGTTATTGTTTGATGCTAAGAAAGATCCAATTGAAATATTAAAAAAAATGCTTTCTTGCTTTTCAAACACTCACTGCTATGAATCTACATTGTCCTACCTACCCCAAATCAAGACGCACCTAAGGTCACAGACGACTGATACCAACCTAGAGGATCAACTGAAACTGCAGACCTCCTTGCTGCGACCACATATTCAAAGGCTTTCTGACAAAAGGCAGACACAACAAAGTCATTAAAAGTTTAGTTAACTTTAAAATTGACAAATGGTTTTCATTTTTTGAAATTATTAAGTATATAGTAGTTAGATTTCTACAAAATAATGTACATTTTTAAGTATATCTAATCGAAGTTTCTTGAATGTGGCCTTTTATTGGATTACAGCTAAATTATTGTGGTCTTCCAATGTGAAAAGTTGGACATTTTTAGGCTATGAGATGACCACAGAAATTATAACAAGGGGTGTTTTGGTGACTGAGATAAGGCCTTCAGAGCAGAGCCAAGTGTAGCTATTCTTGCTAATATTCATCCACTTGAAGATACAGATCAACTATTTTACAGAAGAAAGGACAGTAGTTTTTGGATTAGGGATTAGTAAACTGGAGAGAGAGAGAAAACATTTGAAGGACGACAGGGAAAGCCAGCAACATGGCTATACACTGAAGCCAGTCAAATAGAAAACTAGTGATTAATTTACCTGTGATAGGAACGATTAAGTGACTTTTTAGAGTAAGTCTATCTAACATCGAAGGTTAGATTATACCAAATATGCTGTATATGTTTTATAACTCTCCTTTGGGCCCCTAAGTCCTTCAAGAAAGTTTCCTAACACCTAGCCTAGACTCAGGACTTTGGTAGTAAAGAGCTTGGACAGTGGAAAGCAGAGTGAAGCAGTACAGGAAAATGGCCTTGCAGGTAGGAAGGGAAGGGCTGAGAAGAACTTGAGAATTCAATAGAGCAAGAACTAGAAGTCAGAAGTGACCAGGAAAAATGTAAATGACACCCCCCCACCCACCAAACCCAACAGGAATCAATGTCACTATTGGAAAATACACTAGGTTTCCAACAATGTGTGAGATGAGAAGTCAATAAACTTTTTTCTTATTCTAAAGGAAAAATGACTCTAAAAAGTTAGAGTATGTATAATTACTCCAAGAGGCTGATGTTTTGTTTACACACCCAGACACCTAGGCTTACGTACAGCTACACTTCCTGTGCAGGCAATCAGGACTAATGCTGCTACTGACGCTTGTTATAAGTCCGTTATAAGCTTAAGTCCGTGATGGGTTTTGTGAAAGAAAGGAGAAGAGAATCAATTTTACCACCTGGTTCTACTGTGTCAGTGAACTCCCAGATATGATGGTGCCCGAACATGACTGGCCCAGTTGAGCACATCTGCAGAACACAGATATGGCTATTCCTTGACAAATTGCTCACAAAGGATTGTTAAAGGTACAATAATAGAACAAGAATATTATACTCAGTTGACATGAAAAAAGATAGTTTTTAAAGCCCAGTCTGTGGACTATAGTAGTTTTCAGCTAAATAAGAATTATATTGAAGTAATATATTTTCACCAGTTATAAAAATCTGTGGCAAATAAAATCCAATTTACTATGTCTCAAAATATCTTTTTTTTGAAAAACAGGAATTTGGGTCCATTTATTTCATACAATCAAGGCTACAGAAGACAGTGAGAATTTTATATAAAAATTTCTTATCCTCATCTTAGAAACCTAGCTTTTTTGGTAACAGCATCCATGATTCACAACTCTACTTACCCATAAAACAAGGAATTTCCATCTCAATCATCTACCTCACTGTACTGGAGGGACACTTTATTTTTCTTGGATTTTATTGTCAAACACAGAGGAATAATGTTACACAGCAATTTCCTCTCTATTGCCTACAGCAACGATAAACCAAAAATGTGTACAAATAAGAGTAAAGTATGGTGTCAATCAAAAAAAAAATCAGCTTTGCCATATACAGGGTTCTTCTTTTAATAAAAAATACTTTTCTGGTGGAAGTATCAACCTGTCCTTGATTTCTGGAAGGAGGATGGTTTTGCTGGGTGTATTTGAAGGATAGCCAATATCTCATTTCTGTCTCATAGATGAGCCATTGCCAATTTAAAAGTTATAAATTGTCATCTCTCAGCAACCCATCATGTTTCTGAGTCTATCAGAAACATTTTAATACTAGTGTAAGACAAATATTGTTTGGAGATAAATCTATGATGTATATCTATATATACTCTCATATGCAGCCACAAACACGAATGAGAGAGAGAGGGAGGGATAGGAAGAGGAGGAGGGGAGAAAAGACCAAGGAAATGAACAGAAACCCTCTTACCCTGAGCATTCCCTTCTCTGAGCTTCCAATCATCTTCATCTTGCACATCTTGTCTCCTTCTAGCCGTTTCTTCTCATCCAGTTTCTTCCTAACATTTAAAATCCTTTATGAGTCTTTTCCTGAGCACACTGGTCCTTTGCGGTCTTCTTCCTCGTGTCCTTCTAGCAATCTAATGCCCCACATGACTTAGCATTTAACTGCACACTTTTCCTGCCCTCTGAATGTTCCATGTGGCTGTCTTGTCTCCCCCACTGGATGACTCAAGGGCAAGGACTCTGGATCCTTCTGCGTTACCACATCCTCTTGTTATGCTGTACCGTAAACGCTAAACACATGAGCAGTGATAGACTGAAACAACCAAGTTTCCCATTAGCTTGTCATTTGGATTAAGAAGTTATAATTGGTTCTTAAAATTCAGGGCTGAAAACTTTTAGAATGTTTCTGTGCACTCCAGACATCCATGTCCTCTATTTGAAATATAATATAGCTTAGTGGTTAAAGCCATACTGTCTTTGAATCTCAGCTCTCTGATTTACCAGGTGTGTGATCTTGAGCAAGTAATATAAATGCCCTTTGCTCAGATTTGCTATCTATAAAATATGGATAATTATAGCATCTAGCTCACAGAACACTGTGACAATTAAATGAATTAATTCATGAACAGCATATACCATACCTGATACACACAAGGCACTCTACAAATGATGACGATTTTGCTATGGTTGAATGAAAATCATAGCTTAGACTTCTAAATAGGCAACTTACACAAAATGTTGGCTGATATTGGTTTGAAGAAACCAAAGTTATTTTAAGCCCAGTTTCTAGAAGATAGTCTGTTTAAGAACATATGGATGACGAGGTCTAAATTAAATGACAGAAGGTTTATTCCAAGCACAAGGCAAGAATGATAAACATTAGCCTGTGTCTAGTCTAGAATGTAGTATAATGTCTTCCCCAATTCTAGATATCTTTTTAGATCCTGGCTTAATAGAATCTAGGTCAGATTGATAAGGGAAAATTTATTTTAGGATCCACCCTAATATAATAACCTGCTGTTCAGGGGTTAACATGCCCAGAAGCATATGTTGTTAAGCTGACAGAAATGATGTTTACCTTGGGGGGAAATATATACATATTATGTATATGTGTATTTGTAATATATCCATATGTATACACAATATGTATATCTGTATATGATTTCATATATATGAAATAAATTCATAAATGTATGAATTTATAAAGTGTGAAAAATTATTAAAATAAAAACTAGGCCAAGAAGAAGAGTAAGTAATAACATTAGTTTCAAGTAACTGTGCAAGTTAGAATGTTCTTTCTCTCGGCACTGTCTGCCTGTGTGTTCTCACGTGGTAGCTCAGTACAGCGCAATTCATTTGCCTGCAGAAATGAAGTGAGCAGTAACAAAGACAGACAGTGGAGTGTGATACACATACCATGAGTTTAGAAGTCAAAGCGCATTGGGGGAATCCTGCTTTCTAATAAAATACTTGCAGAAGTGTCAAATGCTAGTTCTAAGAGACGAGTGCATTTATTTAGCAGGCTTAGTAATCAGACAGGCCTGCTTTTGAATCTGAGTTCTGACACTCTGTAAAACCATTTAACCTCTCTGAGCCTCAGTTTCCTCATTTATAAAATAGGAACAATAAAACTCTCTGGAGGCCTCAAGGAAAGAGCAGAGAGTATTGAATTTCTCCAGCCCTCGGCCACCTCTGTACCTCTTCCAACTAATCTGATGAGTTAGAGGCCAGGTCCCTTTGGGGGCCATTTTCACTGGTGGACGGTCGCTGTGCAAAAGAAAGACATGCACACAGGGGGTCTGTCTCGAGCATGTCCCCTCTAAACTGCTGGTGCTGAACTGCCCCATGGCCTTCTTCCCAGGGGAAATGGAAAGGTTGAGGCATTTCAGCCCTTTCATTAGAGCCCTGAATTGGGGTTCAGAGAAGAACCTTAGATGATGTAAATACCACATTTTTCATGTCCCTTATGCATCTATCTACCTCTTAGAGCCTCATTTGGAGGCAAGGTGTGTAAGATAAATTATAAATGGGTCCCCTGGGCATATCATCATCTAATAATACCTATCTCAGTATAACGCCTAAAATGTATTTTATAATGTTTTTTGTAAAAACTAAATGAAATAATGTTCTTAAAGCACTTAGCACAATATCTGCCACATAGGAGAATAAACAAGTAATATCAGTTTGTATTATTTTATTATTACAATTAGAAAACAAAGACTCAGAAAGATGGAGTAGTTTCTCTAAATTTATTTAATGGGTTAATGACAGAATGAAACTCAAACCTGGAACATCTATTCTCACCATAACTTCTTCTTGTGCTTTCGTTTCCCTCCTGCCTTTTGTGCCTTCTGAATTCTGAGCAAACTCTTAGCTCAACTGCCTCTCACGCAGGCACTGCCAGACCAGACTGGCGAGACCGCCAGCCTCTGACTGCGCCCTTCCCTCATTACCAGCTTGCCTTCCTCCTTGGACCCTCCCCTTCAGGTTTCTCGCAGCTTTCTCCTCTCCTTGCACTTGTAACCACACTGACACCACCATTGCAGTGCTCATCCCCTTACAACCAGTTCCCAAGGCGGTAGCTCTGCTCCCAGTTCTGTCTTTCACGCTGAATTTTACCCCTGGCTTTACATTTGCCTGCCACGCATTTCCCAACAGGTGTTTTGCTGGCAACTTTAAGTCAAAAGCAGGAATTGTTACTTGCTCACCCTCTAGCCCCACTCT
Source organism: Microcebus murinus (assembly GCF_040939455.1). NCBI lineage: Eukaryota > Metazoa > Chordata > Mammalia > Primates > Cheirogaleidae > Microcebus > Microcebus murinus. Next base: position 97,865,181 of record NC_134114.1, on the reverse strand, counting down.
CATCCCCAATGTCACCTTCTGACATTTCCAGCTTTCATAAAGGAGGCGCTCTTCCTTCCTCTTTAGACTCAAACCCTCACCAGGTTCTCCCTTCCCCTTCTTTCAGTCCAATGCTTATATGATTTATCATCGTTCTAGAGCTCTGCTGAACAACATGGTAGCCGCTAGCTACATGTGACTA